>NC_056617.1:16828375-16828526 GCF_018340385.1 Cyprinus carpio | reverse complement strand
GGAGCAGCATTTACTAGCCGTTATGCTGCTCCATGTGAAAGCGCGCAGGTGATGGAGAATTACAGAACCGGAATGCAAATACANGAGTGGGACGGGAGAGATTTGAAAATCCACTCCCGTGTCACCCTCTACTTCACACCAGAGCATATGA
>NC_056617.1:16403589-16522895 GCF_018340385.1 Cyprinus carpio | reverse complement strand
GCAGTGTCAAGGTCGTCGTCAGTATAAAAGTCGTCGTCAGAATACTCCATCTGCCATCAGAAGTGCAATCTGGGTTATATGAAGCAACGGGAACACTTTTTGTAAGCGAAGAAAACAAAAATAACGACTTTATTCAATAATTCCTTTGTCACCTGTCTCCTCTGTGTCTCTCATTATCAACGTATGCTGTGTATGCTCTTCTGTATCATCCGCGCCACAAGGATGCGCTGTTTTATTTCAAATCAAAGCTAAATACACGTAGAAACAGCGCATCCTTGTGGTGCGGATGACACAGAAGAGCATACACAGCATATGATAAGGAGAGACACAGAGGAGATGATTAATGACAAAATGTTCATTTTGGGGTTGAGTATCCCTTTAAGAGTGCAGTAAATTGTGATCGTAATTAATAAGATTAAAATATCCTAGCCATCTGTTTAAATAACTTGAAGACTATCATTTTGAAGCACTTTTGTATAATAATCCAAATTTGCCTGCTAATATATTAAGACAAAAGCAGAATATTTACAAGTATGCTCATAATTTATTTTAGATCATTTAGGAAATTCCCAGAACGAATGAATCTTTGCCAAACTGGCACAAAATCCAGAAGAACTTGCTGCAGTCTACAAAGGAAGTGTTCTGATTGATCATATCCACTGAAGAGACAGATACTCCCCAAATTCTTTGGTGTAAATTATGCTGTGAATTTAAAGGTGAACTATGTGGTTTTTTTAAACACTTGTGGCATCCAGCAGTTACAAAACTTTTAAACAAACAGGAAGTGCTGTCCCAACTTTCACCAGTCATTTAGAAAGTGCAACTATGTAATAGGTCTCTTAACTGAACTACTCAGATGAGTCTGTTCTGTCTTGCTGTATATATATTTTTTATAAATTAAATCTATATGGAAGAAGATGACAGGCTTTGCAAGCCTGATAATTAAACACTCCCAGTCAAGTCTTTGACATTTAGTGATTTCATGTTCAATATTCCATAAAGGCTGATATCTTAAAAGATGTTTAACATACAATTTGAACTGAAACCATATAGTGTAAAACACTAATTGGCAACTAAAGCCCTAATAGTCTTCTGTGAAGCTAATGTATAGGACAAATGATTGTGGTTTGTTGCATGTCTACACTCCTGACATTTCTCTGCTGGTTTTCCTCACCCCCATCTAACTGATCAAGAGTTCTTCATAATGAACAACATTTCAATTTTTTTTCTTAAACTGTATTGATGTATATAATTGCACTTAATAGTTTTAACGCTGCTCTAAGTGTCATTCCACTTCAGTATATTTCAGACAAATTTCTGGCAAAAGGGGAAAAAAAATCTGTTGCCTTGTTAGAGACTTTAATTGTGCTGTAGTGCTTTGTACAGAATAAACAACATTACACACTTGTTGCTTCTTTGCTGCTGTTTTTACCATCTCTGTAAATAGTGTGATCACAATTGTACTTTTCAAATAGATTTATTGCGTTAATGAAAAGTGAGTAGAAATGTTGAACTGTAAGTCTCACAAAAACTGTCAACAAATGTTTGGGAGATATTTCACCCCAAAATAAAAACAAATTACATTTTGTACAAAGAAAAAGAGGTCTATTTTCAGGATAATTAAAAGTGTTTTGAATTGCAACATTAATTGCATGACAATTAGGCAGATTTCCACATGCAATTATCTTGTCATTACTGTAACACAAAACAATTATATTTATATTGCAAACTGTAAGTATACATAATGATAGTATTAATTGTATATACGCAGACAATAATTTAAGCTTAAATAATAATAATAACTGTTGTTGTATCCAGAGAGGATAATTTTAATTCTGCATTACAGTAATGAGAATTTTATGGAGAATTGGGGCAATTGTCATTAAATTAATGCAAAAATCTTGCAACTAATTAAAGTTTCTTTGTGCAAAAGATCCTGAAAGTGCAGAGAGCTTCTAATTTGATTCCATTTCACTTTCATTTCTATGCAATCTAGGCTGAAAATTTTTTTTTTAAAAATGTTTTCATTCTCTCTTTCTATATATAGATCCCACACAGAGGACACATAAGTTTTTTACAAGACAAATTCAAAATATTCATAATCACTTAATTCTAGTCCTCTGATGTGGTACACTAAATAATAATATTATTTTGGTGAAAGAGTACCTTACTCTCTTAAAAAAAAAAGAAGAAAAGAAACACTAACTTTGATAAGTGAGGGTAAGCAAGAATAGGCAGCAAAGGATGAATATGATATGTAGTAAAAAGGTTATTACTCCTCAGAGTTCTAAGATACATTTACAGTATTATCATTCCAATATCTGGCAGTCTTAAATGACTTGGTCTACTTTGCTTATACTATTTTGATACCTTTAAACAAAATATGCACCAGCTGTTTAAGATTTTTAATGTAATTTCACAGTAAAATGTGACAAAGTATTATAATATTGTCCTTCTTTCCTGTAGGACAACCAGTGAAAATGGCACAATATCAGGATTTCTCTGGAATGACGTAAAATGCACAAAGTTTCACAAGAACCATATTTTTAGCTACAGGCCTTGTTGAGCAGTATTTAATACAGGCACAATATGAACAGAGAGTGAACTAAGGCTGTATGTACAAAGTATGCACAAACATTTTCACAACTGACAAGTTAGTGTCCCAGTTTACAATATCTTACCGAAGTAAAATTAAATAATAATAAAAATAGCATTGTAAACATTAACATCACATTCATCAAATGCTGCACATTGACTTGCTTTTGGAACCCGGTAAAGATATGTAAAATAATGGACAAAAAAGATACAGGAAGCTATGGGCTCCATTATCAAACACGAGTTGAGTTTTTTGTTGATGTTGCTGAGTTGATACTCCTGCATATCAGATGAATCATGATATTATAAATGCCTCAAGTAACTATGGTTATTAGCCTTTGACATTTTGACATCGATTTTTCAATTTAAGAACATATTAATTGGAAACTGCCTTTTAATTTTACTATGTAATTTTCCACTCTATCAACATCTAAATCTTTATCATTATGAGAAAAATGTTTAAATTGGTCTCAGATCTGTGAAAACTGAAACTTAAGTGTGGACATATGAAAGTAAATTGTTCATACATGAGTGCAATGTGATGAATGAAGGGTGTAAACATTACGATCCTCAAAAGATCTATAAAATAGAGACAATTTAAATCATAAAAGGAGATAAATCATTCAAGGCATTGTTTGTGAAAATTGGCAACGATCACCTCCATGCAATGACATCTGTCCCTAAAGCTTGCTTTGTGTCTTGTCTTTTTGGTAAAACGGATTGCCATGCACTGTTAATATTTGCTTCAGTCAACATTCTCAGGTCCAAAAAATAAAATAAAAAACATGTTCCTGATAAAGAAAAATAGGAAAAAGGGGAAAAGTGGATTCCTTCATGTTCTACAGCACACCAGAAAATCATGAAAGAAGGAAGGAAAGAGCCAAAAAAAAAAAAAAAAAAAAAAAAAAAAAACTCCAGCTGATGCTTTGAGGAGTATAAAAGATGTTGAGCCTCCAGTCATCCCAAAATAGACCATATGACACAGCAGTTTTTCCAGTGATAGGTCAGTTATGGCAGCAGTTGTCAAAATAAGAGTCCTTCTTTTGCCCAAGATCCACCCCCTTCTTTTCTGTGAGGATACAATACCAAAATAAATAAATAAATCGGAAATTCAGAATTTGATGCATCATCATCTTAATATTTCTATCCACTTTATTTTGCAACGCAGAAGTAAGCTAATGTCTTTGAATGTGTGACTTCTGATACATTAGCAGGTATAGGGAAATAACAAGAAGAATAAAGTGCAGTGAACAGAAGAGCTATTTGCGCTTCAAACCAGTGGGTTTATGAGTAAAATAATATATTAAAATAACACGACAATAAAAAACAGTTTACGTTATAAATCAGCATAGCATAATTGTGATACATGTAAAAGAACTGAAAGCAGACGACACAAAAGCCTTGCCCATTCACATTACATTTGGCTGCATACTGTATGCCCTTACATTAAAAATAAGGGGGACAAAAGGATTAGAAATTAATAAATACTCTGTACTATTATTGATCAAAGTTAAAAGAGCAGCTACTATGATTTCCCATTAATACTGTAAAAAATAAACATGCACATGGAAATCTGTTATAAAATAACTATTAGGCACTATTAAGCCTGCGTAGGTTAGGTCATGAAATTGGTTGTGGGCTGCTAATGCTAAAAGGTGCAGCTTGTTTTCTCTCAAAGATGGTCCTTGCAAGCAGTTTGCTTCATCTATTGTCATTGTAATGACAAACATTTGTGCTTTTCATGCTTATGCTAAGCAACAAATAACTGAGAGAGTGAGGGTCTGAAAAGCATGGTCCCTGAAACTTACAGACCCAGGTGTAAGTCTAAAATAAGTGTTTTCACTTTGCAGCAAATTCTCACCTTGCATGAACTCTAAAGCACAGTTACTGAAATCTTCAGCCACTTTCTGAAACACCTCATCTGTATGAAAAAAAACAAATAAAGAAGTGAAACTTCTCGGTATCTAACTGTACGTTACACAAAAAGAGTGCTCAGTAGAGCAGATAAACTGAAGCGTCACTTACCAACATTTTTTCCTGTTTTGCTGGAGGTCTCGAAATGTTGTGCACCTATTTCTGTAAATTATAAAAGTTAATGTTGTTTTATTGAAATGCTTTGTAGAAAACAAAAGCAGCTAAATTAATGCATACCATCTGCAAAGTCTTGAACATCATGGTAGTCTACTTGCCGCACACTTCGATCGGCCTCAATCAGGTCACTCTTGGTGCCACACAAATATATCTTGCAGTGCTGAAAATAAAAGAATGTGTCCATAAAGTTGTGCTGAAGATGTTCTCATGTTTTTGTGAGACGTGGGTTTATTTTACCTCTTCACAGTTCTGTAGCTCCTTCACCCAGAACCTGGCCCTTCCAAAGCTGCTGCTGTCAGTTAAGTCTAAGTGTGAAAAACAGACACAAATTAAGGATAAAAAAATATTTAAAGTTTTTTTGAGCTAATTTTAAGCTTGGAATTTTTTTTTTTGTATTTTTTTTTTAAAGAAATTAATATTTTTATTAATGGTTTTATTATACTCAAACTGTTGAATGGTAGTGTTAAAAAAATACATTTACATTTATAGTGTATGAGAAAAAGATGAAGTATTATATTATTACAACAAATTCAAATAATTGTTTCCAGATTTTATTATTTTTATTACATATCTAAGAAAAACTAAACAGAGAAGATTCAAATAAGATAGTATTAAAATAACCAAATAAAATAAAATTATCTTAAAAATTTTGGCAAAATCTTTAAAATGTAGAATAAAAACGTAACATCATATCAATTGAAAAAAAAAAAAAAAAAATAATATATATATAAAATATAATCTCAATGCACATTTTACAGTCCAAAAATGTTTTTGTTATTTTTTTGGGGTCTTTTTAAATTTTACATGGGCCCCTGATTAACTTATTTTAATCAAACACATGAACTGCCTAGCAGGATTGTAACGACTGTAATTTATACACAGAGTGAGCAAGCATGAGCCATTTCCTTGCTCAGTGTCACCTGACTGCTAGACTGAGCTGGTACATGCTGCACTTTGGATTTCTTTCCGACAAAAAAAAAACATTTCCTGTCAAACTGCAACAAAGAGATATACCGTAGCAGACAATGGCAGCGCGGGCTCCTCTGTAATAGATTCTGCTCATAGCTTCATAGCGTTCAGACCCAGCAGTGTCCTATGATCAAAGGAAACACATGAAGTCACTAAAGAGTGGTTGATCAGCATATATAAAGTCCCAAGTAACTACACTTACCCATATTCCCAGAGTAACCACCTTGTCATTGACATTAAGGGCTTTCGCAACAAAGGCAGCCCCTATAGTTTAATGAGACAAAAACAATTCATTAAAACACACATACACACACAAACACATAAAACCTACAAACATCATATATGTCATCGTCAAAGAGCCACTGACATCCGTGGAAGGTGGCTTTACCTGTGGAGCTGGTTTGTAGCATGAGACACATGATTAGAGATTGTTGATAGCCAGTCAAAATTACATCATGCACAAAAATATCTTTAATAAGAACTAACAATCTCAGAAAATGGTCAATTAGCCTACTTCAAATGGACTAATTACTTCTAGAGGCTGCTATGCTAACACACACACACTTACATTTTGATATGGTCCCACAAGAAACCGGCGATGTACGTATCTTTCCACCAGACTGGTTTTACCCACACTCTCCTTGCCAAGCATGACCACCTTAGCATCCACTCGCATGGCAGACATGATTATACGGGTTTGTAGAAAAAGACACTATAAATATAAGCATATAAATGTTTATATAAGACATATTACAGCTAGATATAGAGATATATATATATATATATATATAGACAGTATCATCCTAGAAAACAGAAGTCTGATTAATTGAATTTAATGTGCATTTAATTGCAAAACAAATAAATAAATAGAGCTGTACTTGCAAGTAATATATTAATAAAATAAAACGCCACTTAGGTGTACTTTAAGAGAATACACTTTCATGACTATGTCCTTGACCGACATACTAAAAGCACACGTGAGTTACTTTAAAGTTAAACTTTTAACTTTTAATATTACATAAGTCAATATATTACAAAAAAAGTATAATTACAAATATATTTAAATATATAACATTCAAATTTAAATAAAAATGACATTAAATGCAAATAACGCAGTTAGGTGTTTGAAAGCATTACGTTCAGTTAGAACGTAAGTATATTCTTTTAAAGCATATATAAAAACACTTTTTAAAAGTACACTTCAGTGTTGTGTTTATAAAATTTCTGCCACTACTGTTACATATACAGAGCTAGCTTTGGCTAATAACGCAGTCTCAGTATATCAAATAAAATATTGTCCATATGAAACACACTAACGTTAGCGTTCTCACATTTTTTCTCTTACCTGGGCTTTTGGTGTATCTGTTGACAGGACTTCAGAGTTCCAGAGTGACTCTACTGACAGATCAATACTGTAACCGGGTTGGCTAATGGTTTAGTTAGCAATCCACACTGATGTGCCACAAAAGCTCATAATAATAAAATTGAAGACTACTTGACGCGTAAACACATTAGCAGCGAAGTCACATCGAACTGAGGACACGTTCAAAAAAAATCTAATGTTAAGTGATGTTGAACGTTTTTTACCCAAATACGACAGGAGAGAGAGAGAGAGCAGTTTAGCGTTCAACATCACTAAATACAGCAGAGCTAGAGAACGTCCAAGCCATGTTTCCCAGTTTACATGAAAAAAAAAAAAAAAAAAAACTCTGCAGTAACTGGGCTATGTTATGTATTCGGCCAATGAGGAACTGTAGTGTGTGGCTAGCTGGAATGAACTAGTGTGTGTTTTTTGTTTATATAGAGGAGGATGTGACTTCACTATGACCAGTGGTCGTGTCTCAAATAGCGATGTACGACTCGTTTAAGAATCAATTTTTTGAGTCGAAGCTTTTCAATGAACTGGTTGAACGGATCAGTGGGAATCGGTTCCAGCGAATCGCAGAAGTATCAAGAGTAAAACGTACTGGAAATATGTTTACAACTTCTTTTAAGAGACAGGACTTTTCTAAATAGCATGTCGTTAAATATGGAAATTAATTTAAATATTATTTAATATGAATGCTAATTAGGCCTACACTTAGTCTCAATATAACCTTATTTTTATCAGTTGAATCGTGGTTGTAAGAAACTGAACATGGACACGTTACATTTCAATAAATGCCTGGTAATGAAACGTAATTTATCGCGTGTCATATGCCGCGGAATTACTATGAGGAATTACTTGATGCAGTTTTTGCTGTCTCTCAATCGGGTCTCTTCGAAAGAATTGATTCGCGGAAATGATTCAGATATCCCATCGCTACTGATTGGCTGCTCGACTCACTTGGCGCGTGATTATTCCTCTGTGATTTGCTGCTTGTCTCTGCCACTCAAGGTTTCTTCATCCAGATTGGCTGCTCTGCTTCGGCACCGCTTAAGTTTGCCAAAATGCTGTCTAGGTAGACAGTACATTACGTTTTGAAACACAACCCGAGTATTTAAGGGGAGGAGAATCAGCGCTCGTGTGAAAATGGCGTCTCCGAAAACAGTGCCTAAAGATGCACAGGTACATAATGCTTCAGAAACTGTTTTATCTCCGTGTTGTGCAATATGTGTTGTTTTTAAACCACAGCGATTAAAGCAGCATGTTTAAAGAGCTACTGTGTACTTTACTTGTCTTATTCTTCTTTGTGCACACACTCGTTACCACGCTAACCGGTCCACTCTAATACGGTTTTAATTCGGTGCGATTTTAACAAAATATATTATCATTTACTGTGTTTTTATGAATAAAAATGTTGTGGTTGTATTTACAATTAATGCGTTAAAATGTAATTCAAGCTAAGCTATTTGCTGAAAAATATGCAGGGATGCAGCTAATATATTATGCATGATATTTTCTTTGTGCAGTTTTAACTTTATTTTATTATCTTCAAAGGTTATGATGCAGATTCTTAAGGACATGGGGATCACGGAGTACGAGCCCAGAGTGATCAATCAAATGCTGGAGTTTACATACAGTGAGACAATAACACTAAAAACCCAAAACATTTAAAAAAAAATTAACAAACAAAATCCATCACTGTTCTGTATTAGTGAGTCGTCCAAAAGCATTTTGACATTCACTGGCTGATGTTTTTTTTCTTCAGGATACGTAACAACTATTATTGAAGATGCTAAAATATATTCCACCCATGCCAAAAAGTCCAGTGTGGATGCAGATGATGTGAGGTTAGCAATCCAGTGTAGAGTGGATCAGTCTTTCACATCTCCTCCACCACGAGATGTAAGTTGTTCTTGTTGACTTATGTTTTTTTTTAATGCATAACACATTTGTGACTTCTGATAATTTAATAGTGGTGGTTGGTCCATGGTTTTAGTTTCTGTTGGACATTGCAAGACAGAAGAACCAAACTCCTTTGCCCCTGATCAAACCATACACAGGCCCACGTCTTCCACCAGACCGCTACTGTCTCACTGCACCAAACTACAAACTGAAGTCCTTGCAGAAAAAGGTATTATTTTGAATAATATGTGATAATATACAGTTTTTGTAGTTTGGGTCTAAAACTTGGATTAGCTGACCTAGTGATAACTGATAACAAAGTCTTGTAATGTATTACTGCTGTTATTGGACCTGTAGTTCAATCGTTCACAAGTGGATCCTACCCTTTTTTTCCCTTTTTTTTTTTACCAATGAGTTCACATGACACTTTCAGTCATTTGTGATTTACAGGCTGAAGTGTGTTCACATCCGCAAATTTTATGAGCAAAAAGGTCAGCGCACTGTAGTCAGTAGTATATGAATCATACGTATAAAGCACAGCTCAGACAGAGTAACTTTTTTTTTTTAACCCTTTAACTGTCACCCCCCATTTTTTAAATAGGCATTAAAGTGCACTATCCAAACTTAAATTGTTGTAATTTATGAACACTTTAGAATATAGACCTAAGGTTGGTCTCTTTTTAAAGAAGAAAATTAGCAGATTTTGGCAAAAGTGGAATTTGTTCAAAAAGTTATAGAAGTATAAATGTACTGTAAATAAAATGCGCTATATTAATTTTTTATTTATTATAAATATTTTACAAAACAGGTTTTACTCTAAAATTGGTATAAAATTAAAGCCTTGTGTCTAAATAAGTTATGTTCCAAATTTGAAGTTGATATGAAAAAAATAGAGGTACCTGTGAGATTTTATTTAGGGTGTCATACCACAAACAGCCACTGGGAGCCATCAAAACTCCTTTGAATTTTGTTTAATGAATTTTTCTCTAGATTTCTCTGTCAATTTTACTTCTATCTAAAAATAACCACCAAATATGGAATCCTGAGTCTCAGACCTTTCCAATGATATGTTTTTTGCCAAGATTATAAAAAGTTTTGATTCTAAAAGACTGTAATGCATTTTGTAATATGACACTTAAAGGGATAGTTCACCCAAAAATCAAAATTATGTCATTAATGACTCACCCTCATGTCGTTCCAAAACCCGTGAGACCTCCGTTCAACTTCGGAAACACAGTTTTAAGATATTTTAGATTTAGTCCGAGAGCTTTCTGTCCCTCCATTGAGAATGTATGTACGGTATACTGTCAACGTCCAGAAAGGTAATAAAAACATCTTCAAAGTAGTCCATGTGACATCAGAGGGTCCGTTAGAATTTTTTGAAGCATCGAAAATACATTTTGGTCCAAAAATATCAAAAACTACGACTTTATTCAGCATTGACTTCTCTCTTGGTCTGTTATGAGCGCCGCCGTTCACAGCACACATCGGGTTCGCGGAACGAATCACTCGCGATGTAACCGGATCTTCTTGAACCAGTTCACCAAATCGAACTGAATCGTTTTGAAACGGTTCGCGTCAAACAATAAGCATTAATCCACAAATGACTTAAGCTGTTAACTTTTTTAACATGGCTGACACTCCCTCTGAGTTCAAATAAACCAATATCCCGGAGTAATTCATTTACTCAAACAGTACACTGACTGAACCGAGCCAGATAACGAACGAAAACATTGACTCGTTCTCGAGTCAAGAACCGGTTGCATCGGTTTTCCGGATCACCGGTAGTGATGGGAAGTTCTGTTCTTCTCCGCGAACCGGTTCTTTCGGACAGTTTGATTCAATAAACCGGTTGCCGAAAACGGTTCACCAGTTATTTTGCACTCGACGTAATGACGATGGCGATGATTGCCCTTGATTCAAGCCTTCGGTTTACCCGTGCTCATAACATTAGCACAGAATCAGTTCAGAATCAATCCTCAAAAGAACCAGTTCGGTTCAGACGCGCTGTGTGTCAGTCTGCTTCACGCATGCGCAGTATCATCAGCTCCTCGGGTTCTCGAATCGCACGCGTCCGACAGAAAACGGTTCTTGACTCGAGAACGAGTCAATGTTTCGTTCGTTATCTGGCTCGGTTCAGTCAGTGTACTGTTTGAGTAAATGAATTACTCCGGGATATTGGAGTGTCAGCCATGTTAAAAAAGTTAACAGCTTAAGTCATTTGTGGATTAATGCTTATTGTTGACGCGAACCGTTTCAAACGATTCAGTTCTATTTGGTGAACTGGTTCAAGAAGATCCGGTTTACATCGAGTGATTCGTTCGCGAACCGGATGTGCTGTGAACGGCGCGCTCATAACAGACCCGGGAGAGAAGTCAATGCTGAATAAAGTCGTAGTTTTTTTGATATTTTTGGACCAAAATGTATTTTCGATGCTTCAATAAATTCTAACGGACCCTCTGATGTCACATGGACTACTTTGAAGATGTTTTTATTACCTTTCTGGACGTGGACAGTATACCGTACATACATTCTCAATGGAGGGACAGAAAGCTCTCGGACTAAATCAAAAATATCTTATACTGTGTTCCGAGAGATGAACGGAGGTCTCACGGGTTTTGGAACGACATGAGGGTGAGTCATTAATGACATAATTTTGATTTTTGGGTGAACTATCCCTTTAACACTGCCCACTAAGGGGGAGGAGACTGCCATAAGATTTTAAAGTACCATTTCCATGGTAACGGAATGTCTGATTTCACAGGATGAATTTTAGACTTCTAAGCTTTCAAATGATATATCATTTATTATGATTACTAAAAGATTTTATAGAGAAAAAGGACAACAACAAAAAAAAAGAGCGCAAGCTCCGGTGGGACGGTGACAGTATCAAGTAATTTTCTGTTCATCAACACAGCGAATTCACATAATCTTGAACACGTTGCAAAATCTGTATTGGAATCCCC
Source organism: Cyprinus carpio (assembly GCF_018340385.1). Taxonomy (NCBI): domain Eukaryota; kingdom Metazoa; phylum Chordata; class Actinopteri; order Cypriniformes; family Cyprinidae; genus Cyprinus; species Cyprinus carpio. The sequence goes on along the minus strand of NC_056617.1, from coordinate 16,511,006 downwards.
CCATATATATGTGAAGAGTTTGGTTCCAAAACGCTGTAAATCTATTTTTATTATGCTAGGTAAAAATGGGTTTTCTTTTACCTAGAAAGTGGCAAGATGAAAACCACTATTTTTTGTTTCAAACTTTCACATAGCAACTTTAGGTTATAATAACATTAAAAATTCAAATCCAGATTTTGATTTTAGATAGATTTTCTGAACTTGGTCAATACTAATCTTATATACAGGCACTGGACTAAAAATACATTCATCAGTCATCGCTCCCAAAATGAATTCAACGGGTCATATTGTTGATGCTATAAATTATTACAGCAATAAAAGAAAAATTCATCATGAACAAGAACATGAACAACAATATCACATTAGACCACAGAAATTGCAAAATGACATTTCCCTTACTTTCAACTTCCAAAAGTGCATTCATCTTTGCCATGTTACATTCATTTAGTTGACTAGTGCTATATGCTGTATTAACAAAAACATAAATGGCATTAATGAAAACACTAAAACTGACAAGCTACGCAATATAAATGCGATTCATGTAATGAATGCAATATTGTGTAGCTTGGTGGTGATCTATGGCTCTGTGTATTAAATGCCGCTCCATCTGAAAGCATAAGTTTCACTTTACTGTAAAATTAAGATATTAATGTTAAGACTTTTGCATATTCTAACCTGGAACTTGGATGTGGGAAATAATTACAGTTAGATCCAAAAGATAGTTTTAGCAACATAGCGCAGATGCTACAGAACACAGCACAGTGTGCTACACTAATATTTTACTTCACAGGCATTACTGCTTGTATTTTAACATCCATAATATTATAAAATTAGAGTTTATCAATGGTACACTGCTGTAATTTTTAAAGATTTCATATTATTGTAAGATGAGCTTAAAGGGTGCACTACTAAAAAAATGATAGCTTCAGTGTGACATCAATAAGAAAAAGTATAATTTCATAGATATTGTAAATAATAGCTGTTCATAATAAAATATGTATGAACTTAATACATGACCTAGATTGTTTATTTTGCAAAATCTTGTCATTTTAATAAATATTACATGAAATTAATAAAAAATTATTGCTGCTCCAATTAAGCTCAGTGTGCTCTCTTTAAGCTCTTCCACATTGAACATCTATGTAAATACTTCATAAACAGACATTAAATATTAACTGATGGTTGTCACTTTAAGTTAATCAATTTTCTATAGATTCTGTCAACTAAAATCTGCAGACTGGCTCTGACCTTTGGCAACTAGCATCAACTTCTCCAGACTGTAAATCAGTCAACAATCGGAGCATAAATCATGTAGTGTATTCCAGCCTTAAGAGACTATAGATAAGGTGAAATCCATTTAATAAGAGGCTTCATAATGACGCTAGTTTCTGTGTTCATCCCCATGAATGAAATGTTTTATTGGTTTGTTTTAATTGATTTTTGAATTTGTGTTACTTAGCTGAACATGGAATATTTTAGATGTTGCAATGTGCTTAAGTGACACTTCATTATGAATATATAACTGATTAAATTGAATGCCTTGTTGCTTGATTTTAGTGTTCTGTTTTTTTTTTTTTTTTTTTTTTTTTTTTTTGATGACTTTGTACCTTCAAAAAAAAAAATTTTCAGTTATTCTTTAAAAGTTTTCTAAAATGTTTTTTTAATAAAACAGGATATGAGCATAATGGGAACAGGGGTGTGTGAGATATTAATATTTTATTTTAACATCTTTTTATACTGAAACCAATATCATGTGCACTAAACATCTCAATGTAGATTTTGGTGAGCTTAATAGGTACGTTTACCCCGTGTGTGTGTGTGTGTATACATATATATATATATATATATATATATATATAAATATATGATATGTATGTTTCTTCCTGATAAAATGTAATACTTGGCATAATATGTATGTGTTCTATTAATTTCCTTGACCTTGTGTGGTATCGTAATTTGTGTTATTTTAGAATCATTGAGATACTATTATAGTGTATTAATATTTTGAATTTTTATTTTCATGCTGGTTCTTCAAAGGATACAAACAGATGTAAATTAAAATGTATGGCAGAACGTACAGTCTGATATGGTTTTGATTTGAATGTGTAGGTGCCTTCATCTGCGGGCAGGATAACAGTGCCACGGTTAAGTGTGGGGGCAGTGTCCAGTAGACCAAGCACTCCAACTCTTGGTCAGTTATTCTAAATACTGAAGTATACTCAAAGATTTCAAGAATTTGCATTCACACAATTTCCAATATACATTTGCTAATCTCCATTATTACAAGAGGAGCATCTACTTTTGTTTTAATTTTAATGCTTTTTTTTTTTTTTTTTTTTTCTCTGGTGAACAAGTGCAAAATCTAAACCTGAGTTTAAAGGATCATCATTGTATTTACTACAGGTACGCCATCAGTGCAGACAGTGGGAACTAAAGTGGGGACGCCTGTGTCACTGACCGGCCAGCGCTTTACAGTTCAGATTCCCTCCTCACAGGCTGCCTCTGTCAAATCAGGTAAGTTTCTACCTTAGAATAAGCAGTTCTTCTTGTACGGTCTTCTTTTATATTGAGGACCATATGGAACATTTTGTGCCAAATCAGTGAGCAGATGAAGTTAAGCTATCGATTGAGCTTAGAGAAATAGAAACATGCCAGATTTAAGATCATGCAGTGAATTATAGCAGTAACCTCATTAAAACAATGATTTAATTTGTTTTCACAGCTACTCCTACCACTCCCACAGTTCAAAATGTCCTCATCAACCCCTCTCTCATTGGCTCCAAGAACATCCTAATTACTACCAATATGGTGTCACAGAATTCATCTAGTGACTCCACCTCTCTTAAGAGGAAGCATGAAGATGAGGATGACTATGATGCTTTATGACCTGCTGTGGTTTCTTACTAGTATAGAAGTGATTCTGTAAATAACCAATCGATAACTATGAATTTGCCTTTCAGTAGCTTTGTCTTGTTTAGATACTTACACAATAACAGCCAATTACCATTTATTGTTCATTTTTGGAAGTAAAAAAAAATAAAAATAAATTCATAAATTGTGTGTTTGGTTGTTGTTTCACAAGCTCTTGTATCTCATGTATTTACATAGAATACATTGAGTTGTTTAAAGTTTTTTTTTCCTTTCAAGGACAGATAATTTCATAAATACCTTCATTATTTGAAATATTAGTAGGTATAAATAAAATGTAATTGTATATAGTTCATTTTAAAATAAATCAATGAAATGCCAGCAGAGGGAGCTGGTTATACTGGGAGAGATCTGTATGCTTTTACTCCAGGAATAAATGTTGACACTACTATAATGCAGTTATATTAATATAATATAATATTTAGACACTCTTCTTGCATGTCCTGGTCATCTGATATGGTGTAGTCAGTGGTCAGTACTGATGATGTATGGAGAATATATAGATGTATACTTTAGAAACAGCAAATGAGATTTACACAGTGTATTAAATAAAAATTGTTAAATGGTTAAGTGTACATTATAGCAAGCTAACAGTATCTGTAGCTCAGATGGTAGAGCAGGGTGCTAGCAATACAATTTTATCTTATGTATTTACAGAGAACAAATAACATCAGATGTAAATATATTAGGAAATCCAGAAATGTGTACAGGTCCTTCTCAAAAAATTAGCATATTGTGAAAAAGTTCATTATTTTCCATAATGTAATGATAAAAATTAAACTTTCATATATTTTATTGTTTTAATACTGATGATTTTGGCATACAGCTCATGAAAACCCAAAATTCCTATCTCAAAAAATTAGCATATTTCATCCGACCAATAAAAGAAAAGTGTTTTTAATACAAAAAAAAGTCAACCTTCAAATAATTATGTTCAGTTATGCACTCAATACTTGGTCGGGAATCCTTTTGCAGAAATGACTGCTTCAATGCGGCGTGGCATGGAGGCAATCAGCCTGTGGCACTGCTGAGGTGTTATGGAGGCCCAGGATGCTTTGATAGCGGCCTTAAGCTCATCCAGAGTGTTGGGTCTTGCGTCTCTCAACTTTCTCTTCACAATATCCCACAGATTCTCTATGGGGTTCAGGTCAGGAGAGTTGGCAGGCCAATTGAGCACAGTAATACCATGGTCAGTAAACCATTTACCAGTGGCTTTTGGCACTGTGAGCAGGTGCCAGGTCGTGCTGAAAAACGAAATCTTCATCTCCATAAAGCTTTTCAGCAGATGGAAGCATGAAGTGCTCCAAAATCTCCTGATAGCTAGCTGCATTGACCCTGCCCTTGATAAAAACACAGTGGACCAACACCAGCAGCTGACATGGCACCCCAGACCATCACTGACTGTGGGTACTTGACACTGGACTTCAGGCATTTTGGCATTTCCTTCTCCCCAGTCTTCCTCCAGACTCTGGCACCTTGATTTCCGAATGACATGCAAAATTTGCTTTCATCCGAAAAAAGTACTTTGGACCACTGAACAACAGTCCAGTGCTGCTTCTCTGTAGCCCAGGTCAGGCGCTTCTGCCGCCGTTTCTGGTTCAAAAGCACACACCTGTGCACGGTGGCTCTGGATGTTTTCTTCTCCAGACTCAGTCCACTGCTTCCGCAGGTCCCCCAAGGTCTGGAATCAGTCCTTCTCCACAATCTTCCTCAGGGTCCGGTCACCTCTTCTCGTTGTGCAGCGTTTTTTGCCACACTTTTTCCTTCCCACAGACTTCCCACTGAGGTGCCTTGATACAGCACTCTGGGAACAACCTATTCATTCAGAAATTTCTTTCTGTGTCTTACCCTCTCGCTTGAGGGTGTCAATGATGGCCTTCTGGACAGCAGTCAGGTCGGCAGTCTTACCCATGATTGCGGTTTTGAGTAATGAACCAGGCTGGGAGTTTTTAAAAGCCTCAGGATCTTTTGCAGGTGTTTAGAGTTAATTAGTTGATTCAGATGATTAGGTTAATAGCTCGTTTAGAGAACCTTTTCATGATATGCTAATTTTTTGAAATCGGAATTTTGGGTTTTCATGAGCTGTATGCCAAAATCATCAGTATTAAAACAATAAAAGACCTGAAATATTTCAGTTGGTGTGCAATGAATCTAAAATATATGAAAGTTTTATTTTTATCATTCCATTATGGAACATAATGAACTTTTTCACAATATGCTAATTTTTTGAGAAGGACCTGTATATCGAAATGTACATGTATCTAGTTTAAGAATGTATGTAAAGAGTGCGAAAACAGCTGATTGGAATGTACTTATCCATTTTGTCTGTGCATACATTTCTTCTGTGCATCCCAAGCATGCTTACTGAAGTGAAAAAACAATTCACTGACCCAGAAAAGGGGTTTATTAGAGGTATTAAATATAACTATGATCATATAATGTTATTCATTTGTAACTTTTATGTCTCGTTCCACTTAATAGCCCTGTAAAAACTTGATTTAGACCAAATCCACATAACTCATTCTGTTTAGTAAAAAAAAAAAAATGGTTTGAGGCTTTTAAATGCAACAGACTCCTTTGATTGCACAGAACGGTGAAACATCCTTGGTCGTGTTAAAGGGACACAGTGCAACTGTTTGCTGTTTACTTCACTACAGCCACTCACGTAATTACGTCTTGAGCGGCTCTGTGATTGGCTGAGGAGAGTGTCAATCAAAGCCCCTTCATCCAATAGACTCGTTACTCGCGCTCAAACTATGGCGGCCATGTTGTATCCGCGCCCGCAGGGGACTGGAGGCTGTTCGGAACCGAGTCTGTCTTCAGTCGGGAGTATATGGTGGGGCTCTCGGGCTTGAAATCGCCTTGGTTTTACACCGTTACAGATCTACACTCCTCACCATGAGCCGGCCGTCCTCTGCGGGTGGTGCGGCCGGAGGACTCGGAGCTGGCAAAGCAGGAGGAAGTAAGCATGGAGGTTCTGGAGGAACAACCGCCTCTGCCGCTGCCGCCGCCGCCGCAGCAGCCGCAGGGGTATCCGGCTCTGTCGCGGGCTCTTGTACAGTCCCCGCGGCCGCTGTAGCCCTCCCAGCCGCTGTCCTACCGGGACAGTCAGCCGAACTGACAGCGTTGTTTGAGTGCCCGGTGTGTTTCGACTATGTGCTGCCCCCGATCTTGCAGTGCCAGGCTGGGCATCTGGTGTGTAACCAGTGTCGGCAAAAGCTCAGCTGTTGTCCAACTTGTCGCGGCCCTCTCACGCCGAGCATAAGGAACTTGGCAATGGAAAAAGTTGCATCTACTCTGCCGTTTCCGTGTAAGGTAAGAACAACCCCGTAGCACGGGTGAAATGCATTCGCTGCCGTCATAACCAATCCAAAGTTGCATGCAGTATTGTTTCATTCAGTACTGTATGATGGTAGAGAGGCAGCTCAGATGCCACAGGTGTATTTTGCATCAAGCCACTTCTGCTTCTTTCATATTTTTAAGTCACCTTCTTTTATATTTCCAGTGACACATCCAGCTGAAGTGTGTAAACACTTTCCTCTATCACACCGTGATATTTAGTCATTCGTATGAAAATATCGCTGAAAAATCTAAGCTATTTTTTAAATGTCCCGATCATCGCCAGCGTAAAAACAAAAATTCTCACACACAGTCGCGGTTATAACATTTTCAAAAAAAAATCACATATAGAGAGCTCTTTAAAAACCTTTTAGAAAACAATTGTTGTTTTTGTAATTCCAATTGAAGAAATTGTACATTTCAGCTTTAAAATAGGGGCATAGTTTCACAGGCACCCCATCAAAAAAAATCATCCCTATATAGCCTAAGGCTGATGATACACATTTTGAGTCAATGTTGCAGTCAACAGGCAACCAGGGGCTTGTTTCATAAAACAAGTTTACCAAGTTGATTTGGTTCAAAACAAGTCAGACTAACTGAAATAAGCCTGGCTTGTTTGGTAAACTTGTTTTATGATGGAACAGCAAAGATTTTTATGATACGCCTATGGATACAAGTATGTGCATTGTCTTTACAGTTATAAAATGCACAGTCAATAGTATGTACAGTGCCTGTCATTGTTAAGACTGTAAGTCTATCCTTCACAGCCTTGTTTTCATCTGCGTTAAATTCAATATGCTGTCTAACCTGGCTAAGGTCTATATCAGTCTAATCCAGTGCTGTTGGTTCTGCGTCTTATAAAGTATCCTGTTACTATTTCAGTGTGAGATATCACTACAAACAATTCTGTGCATGAGTGAACTGTCCGAATGAATCAAACAAAATCTCAAACATTTTCAGACATTTTTTGCAAATCTTTTTGATCAGTTAGGAGTCCCGCCAGGATATCTTTCAATTTAAATGACTGATTGTGTGGTGTTAGTTTCCAGAATTTTGTGGAAAATTTATAATTAGTATATCACATTTACCATATTATTAATGCCATTAAACGGTTAGTTCACCCAAAAATTTAAATTAGCCTGTTTTACTGTTTTCCTGGGTGTACATTTAAAAATATATATTTCTTTTACTTTTTGGGTAGTTTGAGCTTTTTTATTTTATATATATATATATATATATATATATATAGATTAGATAAGATATATATATATATATATATATATATATAAATATAAATGCTGTGACTGACCTTAAACACCTTGATTGCATCATCAGTACAATAAAATTGTATTCTCTATGTTATCACTGTCCTGTGAGATTTGATCACTACTCTTGTTCCCTGGGGTAATGTTTCCTCCTTTACAGTGGCTGTAATCAGGACGTGGCTGGTATGTGATGTAGTGCAGTCTCTAGAGTGATAACAGCCATCAATAAAGGAAGTATCCTTGACTTTGTAGTGAAAGTAAAGCTGGATCCGCTGTTGTTTCAGCAACTTAAGGGCTTTGTCAGCTAGTTATTCGATGGTCTGTACTAACAGCATCAAAGTATATGGGACCTCAGTTTTTTTGTGGAGGGATGGTTTGTTTAATGCTACCATCTGATGTTATTTAACACTTTGTTAATGCTAGATTCTTATGGTAGCTTGGGTTCAATAAAATTGTGGTTTTGTACCGGGAGGGCACTGAGATTTGAAAGTTACAGTATTACAAATCTTTTAAGGATGTTTTTTCAGAGTTATGACTCTATGATTTTTTTTTCTGTGGAACACAAAAGGAGATATTTTTTGAAGAATGTTGGTAACAAAAAAATTTTGGGTGACCGGCCATCAATTTACTTTTATTGTGTGGACAAAAGAAAAAAACGAGAGAAAGTCATACACAGGTTGTGGGATTTTGCTCATGAGGGGATGAATAAACGACAGAATTTAAAAGAAATTTCAAATAATGGGATTAAAACTGTTTTCTGGGGTACATTTAAAAAAATATATAATTTCTTTTACTTTTTCGGGGTAGTTTGAGCTTTTTTTAAATTTTATATATATATATATATATATCTATATATATATAAATATAAATGCTGTGACTGACCTTAAACACCTTGATTGCATCATCAGTACAATAAAATTGTATTCTCTATGTTATCACTGTCCTGTGAGATTTGATCACTACTCTTGTTCCCTGGGGTAATGTTTCCTCCTTTACAGTGGCTGTAATCAGGACGTGGCTGGTATGTGATGTAGTGCAGTCTCTAGAGTGATAACAGCCATCAATAAAGGAAAGTATCCCTTGACTTTGTAGTGAAAGTAAAGCTGGATCCGCTGTTGTTTCAGCAAAGGGCTTTGTCAGCTAGTTATTCGATGGTCTGTACTAACAGCATCAAAGTATATGGGACCTCAGTTTTTTTGTGGAGGGATGTTTGTTAATGCTACATCTGATGTTATTTAACACTTTGTTAATGCTAGATTCTTATTGTAGCTTGGGTTCAATAAATTGTGGTTTTGTACCGGGAGGGCACTGAGATTTGAAAGTTACAGTATTACAAATCTTTTAAGATGTTTTCAGAGTTATGACTCTATGATTTTTTTCTGTGGAACACAAAAGGAGATATTTTGAAGAATGTTGGTAACAAAAAAATTTTGGTGACCGGCATCAACTTTTATTGTGTGGACAAAAAAAAAAAGAAAAAAAGAGGGAAAGTCATACAGGTTTGGATTGACATGAGGGTGAATAAATGACAGAATTTAAAAGAAATTTCAAAATAATGGGATAAAAATATTTAATTTTGAGTTTGAATTAGTGCTGTCAGTCGATTTAAAAAAAGAACTAATTAATTAAAACTAATTCATTTTTTTCTGAAATTAATCATGATTAATCGCGATTAATCCCACTTAACATTAAAGATTTTAAATATAGTTTGATTGCAATAATTTCAAATGCAATCTTTAAATTAATGTAGAAACAACATAAAAACAGTATATTTTTAATATTTGTTTAATGGCATCTTTTTTATTGCTTAAGGCCAGCATTTGAAGGCCGGATCCCCCCGGAACATGTAATGTTGACTATGCTAATATAACAGCATAGGCTACTTGAGAGCTAGCCTATCAATTTTAACCTTTATTTGAATTTTTAAAAATAACTTCTAATTTAAGTGAACTTAAAACAATCTTCACATAAACCCATTATAGTAAATGCCATACCTCTGCCCTTCAGCAAGTAGGAAATATACAAAAATTAAATAAAGTTATCAAACACTAAATTCTAAATTAAATATATAAATCCATAAAGCTATGATAAGTTATTGATTTCCTCAGTTATTATTATTATTTTTTTAATTATCAGACTTCACAGCATCTGGGTTATTAGGTTATTTGGCTGCTATTACTTTAAGAGCTGCCACTGCTGAACGTGACATGAATCTGAGACACATGCTCGTAGTTTCATTCGTGCTTTAATATGAAATGATACAGGCCAAAACGCACTCCACCTTATTTGTGCATGGAATTGAAGAGCGCACGCTATGAGCACAGTATAACGGCTGACAGAACAAGAAGATTTGTTTTCACTGACATATGGCCTGACAACATCTCATCTGACCACAGTTCACTGTTGTTGTTCTGATGCTCCCTCGTCACCTGTACCTTTTCCACACTCATCTGACAAGCGCCTGGTTCTGAGTCAAAGTTGGCGTGTGCGTCTTATGTCTCCCGAACACAGATGTGGTCAATAAAGGCATTCTGCATCTAAATAAACACAATACTTGTCAAGAAAAATGAGGCAGAAGCAGCAGTTGTGACTGGGGTGGCCAACCCTAGCCCCGCCTCTGCGTTAACAGCATTAAATATTTTTAACGCCGTTAAACTAGAAAAATTAATCACCTGCATTAACGCGCTAAATTTGACAGCACTACTTCGAATATGTAATATTTACTGATTTTGTCTTTTCACAATTTATTGGTGCATGTTTATATTATTCTAAATGAAAATAAAAGTGTTGGACTTAATAATATCCATAAAACATCCATAAAGCAAAAGGAACTTAAACAGATCTCATCATGCTTTCATCAGCAAAGCGCATGGACTTCTTTTATGTGATCACAGGTTACAAAATGTGGTGTATCTGTGACCATTGTCCTTAAGATACTGTATGTCTGATTATCAAAGACCTAGAGTAACATTAATGGGTGTTAGTGAATAGCTTGGCTTTGGTAGCCTTCTTTAAAAGGTCATGTGGTGTAACCATCCAGTTAAAAGTAACCTTGAGTACACCTTGAGTACATGTAAGTGTACACATCTAAATCAGTATTTTTATTATTAATTTATTTAGCTATTAATTAAAAAATATGATAAAGTTGTTGTGGATTTGCACTGGAGGCTGACCTTGAAACAAAATTACTATTAATTACGTGATTGGGATGTCAGTGTCCAGTGAAATGTCAGCGGGAGTGGGCGGGACCAAGAATCATAATAACACTATGATACCCAACTTTATACACAGATATACCTTTTATATAAATAAACTGTATATTTTAATTTTGAATTCAATTCTGGTTGCCTTGTCTCTTTATGCTCTCCTTCTGTTTGCTTTGGCTGGTTAAGTGAATGACGTATGCAGTCCGTGACGGACAGATCGTTAACGGCTGGTCTGTGTGGTAATATAATACATCGGGCAGGACATCCAAACACACATATGTAGTAGCAACTTTACATGGCTGCTCAATAGAGAAATGTGCAGTTTTCAAGTGTCTGTGCGGAGTGTGGAAGCTGAACAGTAGTGTGCTCACTGCAGGACAGATGGAGGCGCCGGTGCACTCACTTGCTCTTAAAATACTCCGTAATTTTTGTTCATACAGATAAGAGTAATACATCTTTTGAATCTGTAAAGAATCTACATTTATTTGCATGCACTCAGAATAACAACTAATCGTTGCGCTTCTGTAAAATAATTAAAGCAGACAGGATGCGCTTTCTGCTTTCTCGGTCTCTGAACTTGAGTGAGAAACGTTGAAACTCTGTGTATGAAAAATATATCTATAGAGAATGAAATGTCTACTTTCAAATGAACCAATTCAAATAGAAAACGTGTGGGTGTGTTTTCATGGATGATTTAGATGAAATTTAATGTGTGTGTAATGCACACTGTGCATTGTTTAAACTGGCTCTAGTTCAATAAAATAACAAAAAACTATATTTTGGATTTTTATTCAGCTAAGGTGGGCATGCTGTGATCTGTACTGTATTTTCACTGGGACAGATTCTGCCCCAAAAAAACAACAACAACACGGGATTGGAAGGGATTGGGACAGGATGGGATTTTCCCCCAGTTTTTTGTGGGATTGGGATGGGACAGAATTTATTTATTTATTTATTTATTTATTTATTTGTGTGGGAGTGAGGTGGGAGAGGTTTGAAAATCAATTCCCGTGTCACCCTCTAATTTGCACCACATGACATTTTACAACCTGAACTAACCTTCCTTATAATTAAAGAAGGCCAGGTTTCTGAGATTTCTGAGATTTTCTTTCTTTTTTGATGTTGACACATGAGGGAATGCACTTTCTTTTAGTGTGCATGTTTTACCAGATGACTTGAATTTTTCTGATTCATTCTTAAACCTGCTATAGATCCCTGTTAGGATACAACAGAAACAGTATCTGCTTTTTTCACATTCCTAAGAATGATTTATTTGGTTGTTAAGAAACGCACACTTCGGGAAAAGTGGAAAAGGAAATGGAAGACTTGGATATCAGCCGCAGTGTCTCCTCAGATGTCTTAGTAGCACACCTCATGTAGGATGTCTGTTTGGAGTACTGTCCAGAGAGTCTGGCAGGAAGGGAGCAATTCCTCAGAGCTGTCACTGAGCTGCTTTTCTCACACGCCAGGCTCTGGCAGCGGGCGGCTGTGTCCGGCTGGCATACGTAACCAGATTAGACATGGATACACTTAGTCCCCTCAGGCTTGGGCATTTTTGCTGTGTGAGTCTATTTTCAGCCTGTTCTGTGGTTTGTTAAGACACAAGCTGCTGTCACTATGAATAGAGGTGGGTCAACAGCGAATTAGAGGTTTGTTATGATCCCCATCATACACTGTTTAAAGAGGAGAGCACCCCAGTGTGGTGAACACTGGTGACACCTGGCTACTGCGCATGCATCACATTGATTGCAGCACTGAGTGTAATGCTCCTCCAGGCATCTCTGTACACAACACAAAGCTTTGCTGCCTTTGAAAACCATTGTGTTTGTGACTTTACTAGCTTATATTCTTGTAGATTTATTCTGGCATACTTTAGGAAATTTTTATTGTTACCATGATTTACCATAGTTTCCACTTGGCTGAACAAAGTGTTTACATTTAAATAAAAGTAAATAATTTGCTGATATTTATTTATAAATTAAAAATAAATATTAACCAGTATTTAGGTATTATTTATATAAAATATCAAATATTTACAAAAATTGAACTTGAATTTGAAATATTAATATATATTATTAAATGTTTATTGAAAAAGTCAATATATAATGATCTGTGACATTGTTTTTAGATTAAAAAAGAAATATTAACAAATCATCAATATTAACAAATATCTTTATCTAATCTTTACAAACATTAAATAGAACAAATATTAAAATATGTTGTAAAAACGTTATTTAAAAAGTCAGTCATATATAAATTAAATCAATTGGGTGTTGGAGAGTGGAGAGATTGAAAGATATTAATTAACATACTCCATGTATTTTAATTCACAATTCATGTTGATTCTATATAAGATGTTTGTTCATTTTTATATTTACATTTTTATTTTATAAAATATATACTGTTTGTGTGTGTATTTATATATACATAATAAATATGCACAGTAGTACACATATATGTATACATATAATGTAAAAACTTTTATTTTGGATGCGATTAATCGTTTGACAGCACTATTTAATTTATATAAATTTAAAATATATAATATAATTGAATATATAAAAATAATTGAAATTGAGTAAATATTAAAATATTGTGAATTGTTTATTGTTAAATAATGTTCAATCTCATTTAATATCATTTGATTTGACTTTGAATTTTTATTTTGGCAATTTTTTTTTTTTTTTTTTTTGGAATATAATACCATGGTAGTATCTTGTGCCATGTAAATATGTTCCATGGTACCATTCACAATGAATTGCTGTGCATTTTGTTATATACTGTGTACATATATTATACATAACTCTTTCTTATACTTTTTTTTCCTCAATTATAGGCAAACTAACCCAAGCGTGCTGCTATTCATAGACCATGCATGTATAAACACATATGTCACATGCATTATTATACAAATGTACACACATATGCACAGAGCTCTCAAGGCACTCAGTGTCAATTAAGTAAAGTAATGAAAGGATTAATGAGAAATCGGCAGTTTTCACACATGAGCTGTGCTAAAAGGTGGATCAAAAGACCATTTTAGTGCACAGCGTTTCCTCCCCCTCCTGTAATAGCTGCTGCCCCTTCATCATATCACTGGAGGAATGAATGTGAGCAGCCCGTAATTAATTTCACAGATGAGTTGCTCACAGGGTGACTCGCTCGCCCCTCTGCAGCTGCATACACACAAACTGCATGTGTGTGATTGCAGGTAGTTTTGAGAAAGGACATGGTCAGCACGTTGACATGAACTTCAGAGGGCAAAGAATGACAGAAATGAAAGAGTGACTTTGAGTATCTCTGGAGGGCGAAGGCAGAAAGGATGACCGAAGTGAAGCTTTAAGGTTAACGCAGAGCACTTTTAATGGCATCTGTACATTCGGTAATGTAGGATGTGGCCGTCTTTATACTTCAAGGATCCATGTGGTCGATAAAGGGCAATTGTTGTTTTTCAACATGTCATGCACCATAATACCTCTTGCTTCTGCACAGGAAGTTCACACCTGCAGAGATTATAAAAGTGAGCAACGCTGGGCTCAGTGATATCAAGTGTATATATTCTTCATTGTGATCATTTATTTTTTTATTTTTGTGTCTTCAAGTAGTTGTTGTTAGCCGATCTGCTCTATCAATCGGACTTGCAGTATTTTTACTGAACATTGAGACAACACTCTTAAAATTAAAGCTTCTTTGCAGGCATCAATAGTTCCATGAACAACCCATCCACGAAACCTTTCCATTGCACAAAAGCTTCTTTACAGTGAATGAAGTTTCTTCAGATTATTAAAATATTCTTTACTCTAAGAAAAAAAAAAACAATGGTTATTTTAATAATGGTCCACTTAAAGTTTCATAAAGTAACCCAAAATTAATATTTTTCTGCTGTAAAAGCCTCCTTTTGGAACCTTTAATTTAAAGAGTGATTTTTTTTTTTTTTTTTTTTTGCAAATACATTTTACACTGATTTTGTTTTTTATAGATAGTGGCATCAGATGTATCATTGTATCATGTATCATTTTATATATGTTATATACAGTGCCACTTGAAAGTTCGTTAACCCCCTTGCAGAATCTGTGAAAATGTCATTTTAACAAAATAAGAGATCATACGAAATGGATTTTATTTTTTATTTAGTACTCTCCTGAGTAAGATATTTTGCATAAAAGATGTTTACATTTAGTCCACAAGACAAAAAAAAAGCTGAAATTATTAAAATAACCCCATTCACAAGTTTGTGAACCTTTGGTTCTTAATACTGTGTGTGGTTACCTGGATGATCCACGACTGTTTTTTGTTTTGTGATGGTTGTTCATGAGTCCTTTGTTTGTTCTGAACAGTTAAACTAAGCACTGTTCTTCAGAAAAATCCTTCAGGTCCTGTGGAATCTTCAGTTTTCTTGCATCTTTTGCAAATTTGAACATATATATACATATACATATACATACATACATACATATATATATATATATATATATATATATATACATATACATATACATACATACATACATACATACATAGATAGTACAGGTCAAAAGTTTGGAAACATTACTATTTTTAATGTTTTTGAAAGAAGTCTCTTCTGCTCATCAAGCCTGCATTTTTTTGATAAAAAATACAGAAAAAAACAGTAATATTGTGAAATATTATTACAAGTTAAAAAAAATAGTTTTCTATTTGAATATACTTTTAAAAAAATAATTTATTCCTGTGATGCAAAGCTGAATTTTTCAGCGTCATTACTCCAGCCTTCAGTGTCACCATGTAACATCCAGTCTATCACATGATCATTTAGAAATCATTCTAATATTCTGATTTTATTCAGTGAGTGTTGGAAACAGTTCTGCTGCTGTCTATATATTTGATGAATAAAAGGTTAAAAAGAACTGCATTTATTCAAAATAAAAAAAAAATTCTAATAATATATATTCTAATAATATATTTTCTTTACTATCACTTTTTATCAATTTAACACATCCTTGCTGAATAAAAGTATTGATTTTATTTTAAAAAAAGAGAGAAAAAAATTACTGACCCCAAATTACTGACCAGTAGTGTATATTGTTATTACAAAATATTTATATTTTAAAAAACATAGCTTCTTTTTTTTTTTTACTTTTTATTCATCAAAGTATCCTAAAAAAGTATCACATGTTATGAAAAATTATTAAGCAGCAGAACAACTTTTCAATACGTTTCCAACTTTGATAATGAATCATCATATTAGAATGATTTCTAAAGGATCATGTGATAATGATCCTAAAAATTCAGCATTGCATCACAGAAATAAATGATCATTTAAAGTATAATAAATTTAAAAAATGTTTCCAAACTTTTGACCTGTACTATATATATATATATATATATATATATATATATATATATATATATATATATATATATATATATATAAAACGTTATATCCATTTTATAATTTGTTTTTTTTTATAGTGTTTGCAACACTATAATTGAATATTTGCATAAATAAAACATTTATGATTTGTATTTCTTTTTCAGACAAAAAAATACCACAGTCAGCAATATTTTATGGAAAGGGCAGAAAGAATGCAAAGTTAGCTCTTTTAGCTTTATTTAAAGAATGCATGGTAATGAGCAAACTAGTACTAATTCTCACTGCTGCTGCTTGCTGATTCAGTGAATATTTTCTTCGCATTGTCACTTGTCATTTTGGAAGCAGTTGAATGCATACATACCTCTTTGCACCACTGAAGAGCATAAGACCTCTCAATTGTTATGTCCATAGGTCATATTACAAAGTAACAAGTGTAATTGCTATGTGTGTATGTGTGTGTATATATATGCACACGCTTAAAGATAATTCAGTAGCCTTTTTGATTGCTGTCACATTAAGCCTTGTTTGTTTACTTTACAGCTAGCCACAAGGTCAGTGTCATGTTTAGGCCCTTTTATTGGCAGATCTTTTTCAGATCTTGATTATGTCAGTAAATTTTATCAGCACCTCTCACTAAAAGACAAAGCTTTATTGTGTAATGTGCATTTCTGTGGGACAAATATGCAACAATACGGGGGAATTCGAATAATATTATTACTTTTATTGGTTCTGTCTCCCCAAATGTTAGTGTGGAGGCCATCATAGCTAGTGCATGTTCTTATAGCATGATTTTTTTTATATATATGGTCGCAGTTTCAGGCGTTTAACTCCTCCACTTCATTAGGAAGCCCAAAGTAATAGCACATTCCCGTAAGCACAGTAGTTGCATTTCCTGCAGCTCTTTAATATATAAATGGAATTGATTTTCATCACGCGCTGAGCGATATCATCCCTGGCTCCATTTTCAAATTGGATTATCTGATGCTGGAATGCAGTGCACCCGAGCGGCTTCTTCCTCCTGCTCTCTAACTGTAGATTGTGAGGACGCTTATGGAAAATGGTATTGACCTCTGGTGCCATGTCAGCAGCATTTTGTATCTGCCTCGTGGGCACACTGATGTGTCACTCTTCACTTCTCCAGCGCGTTAATGATGGACGCAGCGATCCTTGACCACATTCTGCTCGCCCTCCCTGCCTGGCCTGTTTAATGATGCGACATCTGCCTCGCTTACGATTCTGCCCGAGGGCCGCAACCTTCCAGTGGCTCTCCACTGATCATGGCTCACTGGCCACAAGGAAAATGGCCCATCGTGGAATCTGGACAGGGTAATGGGGTACAACGATCCACAGAAAAAGCAATTAATAATTTAAAAGTTAATAGGTTAATTGAACTCTTTGTGACACATCTTCGAAGAAGCAAACTCTAGCATACTTTTTAAAGAGGTCATATGATGCAATTTCAAGTTTTCCTTTCTCTTTGGAGTGTTACAAGCTGATACAATTGTATCACAGTGGAGTCAGCTGGCTGTCTGTGGCTTGTCCCTTTTCAGGCTTGAACTGATGGTAAAACTACGGACATTATTAACTGTCTTTACATTTATTTTGAAAGATGAAGCTTGTGATTATGGAAAGGGGTGTTACATTTCTGACGAGTGCATGTAGTGTTTGGCCAATCACAATGCACTCAGTCAGTTGGCCAATCAGAGCTGACTGCGCTTTTCAGAAGGAGGGACTTTGTAGAAAACAATGCTGACATTTTCATTTTCAAATGTTGTATGTGTGTGAATGTGTATATGTGGATAAATGTATACATGTGGTTATGTTATATGTAAGTTATATTTATGTATGTTATATTTGTGTATTTTAACTGTACATATGTTTTAGCACTTTGATGGGCCCCAGGAAGACTAGCAACCACACAGTGGAAGCTAATGGGCATAGAGGACCTACAATTATGTACAGTATTTGAAAAATATTGTTTTTTGAACATTAAAGCACATCCAAATACACCAAATACACAAAATAATGATCTTTAAAAAAGCATCATCTGACCACTCTAAAAGAATACTTATGGTAATTATATGCCTTCAACGAATAAAATGACTGTAATGCTTTCAGACACTTAATTATTTACAATTAATCAGAAACAGTTTAAATGCAACTAGGATGATTTTTTTTTCAATCCACTAAAGTAGGACTTGAGTATATTTTTATATATAATTACCTAATTGTTTCTGTTTTCTTTGAAATATGGTTAAAGTGTACTGCTGAATGTACACAAGCATATGGTAAACAGAAATATACTATGTCATGTATTAAAATATATTTGTAATTACACATGTAATGATGAGGTTGCAATTTAGTACATTTAAAAAATTTGACTTTATATGTAATATTAACACTGCACATAAAATTATCATCAAGTAATGTTAAGTGTATGCATAAAATGTACTTTCAAATTTAAAACTTAACCAGCCATTACAAAATGCACCTTTTTTAAAGCAACTTTTAAACTCCAAGTACACTTAAGTGGCCTTTTATTTTATAAAATAATATTAACTGCATATACAGTTTTTACTAAAAATGCTTGTAAGATTTATAATACATTACAAGCGATACAATCAATCAAGCACACATTTTGATGAAGAAAAGATATGTTGTTCCAAACCTGCATGACATACTTTCGTCTGTTAGAAAAATCTTTGAAAAAAATCTTTGTTGTCGGTTTTGTTTGTTTATTCCTCCATACAATAAAATTCAATGGAGACCAATGCCGTTTTGGGCTCCATTGACATTTATTGAATGAACAAAAATGAATGAAACCTTTTTTTATAATGTGTTTTGTGTTCAGCTGAAGAAAGTAAGTCATATGGGTCTTTAACAGAGTCGAACATTCTGATGAATGGAAATTGCAAAAAAAAAAAAAACGTAACTTTCAAGACTCCGTATGGGAAGTAAACCAATTCGAACATCCAGTTAAATATGCATTTAGATGTTTTGATGGATTTTATGTAGTTTAACCTTAAGCCCTCATCCCCTAAGCTTTGTTTAATGTCCATTATAGTGCAGTCAATGAACTCTTTAGCCAGCCGTAATCAATCCCTTACTGGGTGACCTTTCCTCATACCATTAAACAAGCGAGCACTTACCTTAAATCCATGGATGGGTTAAATAAGCTAAGTGAGGGCCACCAATCCTCTTTGTAGATATATGGCTTAATATATTCCCCTCCCAGATCCAGTTCCTCTATGTGAATATGGTAAAAGGAAGTCAGGCGAGATTAATGGGATAGCTCAGTTGTCTCTATTTCAATCATCTTCTCTTTTTAGGCCTTCTACATTCTGTGCCTGTCCCCATCCAGCTGCTTCGTTCATTCACTAAACGGAGCCTTTTAATCAGGGGCCATTTGGAGCAGAGACGGGCAGCTTGGACTATTGTGCCTGCACTGAATGACTCCCAGGAGGCTAAACTCAAGTGGACACAGCAATGTGTCATACAATGGGACTCAAATTAAATGAAAGTGCAATTGAACCTTGTTCTACCAAATTAGGATTTGAGGAATAGAAGATATTTATGGTAGGACATGCCTCTAGACAGATTTTCAGGCCAGATTTGTGTTTCCTGTCATGATGGCAAAGGTGGGAAACATTTGGGAAAAGAATATGAAAACCTATTGCTCTTTCATATCATACTCTGTACTTTTTATTTTTGGGCTTTTTGTTGTTTTTTAAATTTTTTTTTGGTAGGTAGGTAGAAAAGGAGACACAGAATGGGGACACAATGCAGGTCAGATATGAAATGTCGATGCATTACTAGTTTTCAGTTTTGGATTGCCTTTAGTTCCCATGTGGATGGATGTTTTATTGCACTAGATAGCACATCAGTAGTTTATAATATAGCCAGGCGTAAATGCAATGCGAGTCAGCATAATGAATAGTGTTTAGACTAAATGACTTGTGGCAGAATATAAATTTGTATAATGCCAGACATTTCCACATGGAAGTATCCATGTTGACTGCTGCTTCCAATCTGGGAGGGTAAAACCTCCCACTTATAATTTATTCTCTCTCTTCCTTCCTTTCATAGTCTCTCCATTATTTGCATTTCACACTCTGCCGACCCTAAAATTTCCACATTTCTCAGCTCTTTACATTCTGCTTATGTCGGTGTAAGAGCTGCTGTTCTCTCTAGCGTTCGCATGTGCAGCACTTGCAGGAAAGAGAAATGGGAGTGATTTTGGAGTGTGCACACACTGGCAGGCTGCCAATCTCATCCCGTCCCTGTCTCGCTTGGCTCTTTAAGCGCTCTGTGTTGGGGTCTACAGTTGATTGATTGACAGGTGGTCTTCACTGTTGAGCTCTTCGGGTATGGCTTTGGCATAAATCAGTGCCTGTTGGAAGACAAGTGATAAGACTGTGGTCTAGCCTATCCCTCTGTTTGGGTAGGTTTGGAATTTTATACATGCACAGCCCTGTGCTTACATCTATATTAAACCGCAGTTATTTCCGGTCCAACTGGGATGGACTAGTGCTAATATTTATTATAATTATAGTTTTAATATAGGAATTCCATTGTTGTACGCGCTTAGGAAAAATATGTACAAAAAGTGTCACTGGGAAAGTATGC
The DNA here is from genome assembly GCF_018340385.1 of Cyprinus carpio. NCBI lineage: Eukaryota > Metazoa > Chordata > Actinopteri > Cypriniformes > Cyprinidae > Cyprinus > Cyprinus carpio. The sequence goes on along the minus strand of NC_056617.1, from coordinate 16,490,289 downwards.
AAAAGGTACTAAAGTTACTAATGATAAATACCATTTAGGTACTAATATGCAGCTTATAAATATTGTACAAAGATGCACCTTTTGAAATGGTACCACCCCAGTGACATCTTTGTATTTATGTTCTTTTTTTTTTTTTTTTTTTTTTTTTTTATTATGCAAACAGACTATTACAAGATTTACAAAAAACAAATTAAATGCAAAAAACAAATTCAGAGACCGACATAACATACATATCAGTACGATTTGTGTGTGTGTGTGTGTGTATGTGTGCGTGTGTGTTAGTGTAACTGGATGAGGGAGTATTTATGTTCAGCAGCTTTACTAGCAGCAAACATTTTTTTATTGGCTAAGCAAAAAATAAACAAATTACCAGACCAGAATGTGTCAGAAATATCCCCTGATGGTGAATATGTTTGTTTTTATTTTATTAATTAATTTATTTTTTTGTAGAAATCATGCCACTAGCAAACATGCTGTTATACTAAATATCAGCACTTATGTGATGTTTCTTTATAATTTCACTATTTGCATTTGAAAGCAAGTGGATGAGCTTGTGTCAGCTGTAGCCAAAGAGAAAATAAAATGTTTTTCGAAAGTTGTTTAACAGAGAGCTGTTTATTCAAGCTACTTTGAATAGGTGAGATACCTTTCAATTCCTGAAATTGATGATATTGCATTACTGTGAAAACATGTTACCTTCTCCTATAAAATAAAAGGCCTAGTGTTGTTGTGCTGAAGTGGTATCAATACGATCTGTCTCTGACCCTGCTCAGCAAACATTCAATTTAAACTGCAATCATGGGTCAATCTCTCATGCCCCATAAATCCACGAGCACCATTGCTTAATTGAATTGCCTGGTTTTGAGAACCCAAGGCAAGTCTAGCTCTCTCTGTCTCCATCCGTCTCAAGCATATCTTTCATATCTCATCATAGGCTCCAAATAGAAATGCATCAGGCTCTTTAGCTGAAGAGATACAGTACACCTTGTTCAGCTCATCCCCTGTGTGTGTGTGTGTGTGTGTTTATCCCCATATTCTCATTACGGCTCAGTGGTATGACAGTGCGTAACGTCTGTCAGTAGAAATGTCAACAAATATCCAGTCCTGCTGTCTGGTACGATATGTTTCCAGCATGATATTAAAAATCTAACAACACCAAGCAAAAATTTTATTCTGTCTGATAAACACAATATCATTTGACAATATCGGTTATCTGCCAATTATTTTATTTCAGTTGATGTTGAATTGTAAAAACAAATTTTCCTAATTTTCACCTGTGCCTTATATGCACACATACTGTTAATGTTTAAATTGAATAACACTGTTAAATTTAATCTTTGGCACCCCCCACCACTACCAAAAACAACAACAACAACAAAAAAAACCCAAAAAACAAATTACACTAATTATTATAGTATTTTCTAAATACACTTGTAATTTTTAATTTTAATTTACAAAATAGTATAGAATTTAAATATCAGCCATTACAATATTTAAGTTATTAGCATAACATTTATCATATTAGACAGAATTTAAATATCGGTGCATCCATAATGAGTAGTCCCTAATTAATAATATATGTTTGTTTGTTTTTTGAATCAAGAAAATAATTTAGGTATTTGGTTAATTATCAAAAAATATCACTACAAGCTTATTTATTCTATAGCCCTAATGCTTTATAGGTTGTGAATTTTCTTGCAAAAATAACTGTGCCGTGATATGAAATTACTCAGGTTGCAGTGTTGTTCATACCACCCACTCCTTATTGCTCACGCATGTCATTGTAATGAAATGAGAATGCAAGTGTCAGACTCCATCTCATGTACCCCTCTATTTGTACCCTCTTGATTGTGCTGCCAGTCATCGTCAGGCTAAAAATAGGTGGCCTTTCTACTGCGGGGAAGCCAAGAGGCTTGTGTGGATGTGTGAGGGCACTCACCCAGAATGTGAAATGGCTAAAGATGAGTAGAATACAGTGAGACAGATTGTCTTTCTCCCTGTGCTTGAATGTAAATAAAACATGTGGTAGTGACGGCTAGATCTACAGTCTTCCAGCTACACAGATGTGTGACTGCATCCGGAATCATCTGAAACACTATTGCAGGAGGGCCGAGAAGGGAAGAGAAGATGAAAGGGAAATGGACAATAGGGAAAAATATGAAATGTTGGAGCTTTGAGGAGAAATCATATTCAGCAAGCCAGCTGTGCTTCAGTAAAGAAAATCCAGTGCCTGGTGTGGTTATTTCCAGGCAAATACACAAACACTTATGGAATATTGAGGATTGGGGCTGCGCAATGTATTTATATACACAAGTCGCCATATGAAACTGAAGTAAGCAACATATATATATATATATATATATATATATATATATATATATATATATATATATATATATATATATATATATATATATATATATATATATATATATATATATATATATATATATGAAATGGATTAGAACATGATTCTGTTTATCAGTATAACATCAGAAACCAAATCTTACAAAAACATTTAATTAACTAAAAAAACAAAAAAAAATGTATATATAACAATAGTAACTAGTTTATATAGACATTTGATGAATTATAAAAGCAAATAAAAAAACAAAAACAAACATACTGTATGCATGGATGAATTATTCACAATACTATAAATAGTATGCATTTAGATATTAGATAAGGTGATTTTTTTTTAATGCCAACTTTGCACTGGTTACAATTTTCAACCTATCATCAACATTGATAATAAGAAGAAATGTTTCTTGAGCACCAAATTAGCATATTACGCTACGTTTACATGACAACGATGTAGTCAAAAATGGAAAAGTTTTTCCCCAAAAGTTTCATGTATACACGACAAGCGATTCGCATTTACACACATCCGCGAAAACGGCCAGAAACGCTGTATTATGTATGCCAGGCCAGTAGTTGGTGCTGTCACCTTGTTAGTAAACAGTACCTGTTACCGTGTGTATATGATGCGTCTCCGCTGTTGGTTGTAATATTGGTGAAGTAAATCCACACTTTGCTGAAGAAGCGTTAGTAAACTCTTGAGCAGCAACAACAGTACCATGTATTCAGCCATTGTTTTGTATGTTTGTTCGTGCTTGCCTTTAAAATCGACATGTACTGCGTATGTCTACATACCTAACGCATACTATGCACGCCACCTGACGTCACCATTTTTTAAAGATTTCCGTATTGGGTGTTTACACGGAAACGATAACAGTGGGGTTTTCAAAAACTTTCACTTTGAAACCCGTTTTCAAAATTATGCGTTTTCAGCCCCCAAAACGCCATTGTTGTGTAAACAAACAGGCAAAACGCATAAAAAGTTTCCCGTTTTTGGCTGAAAACGTTGTTGTGTAAACAGCTGCTTAGATTTATTTTTTTCAAGAGTAATGTGACATTGAAGATTTTTGGTAAACATTACAGATTTAAAAAAAAAAAAAAAATGTGTAGATATCTTTTATTTTTATTTATATCTCCCGTCCCTATAGAGCACAGATGATTTAGATATTCATAATGCATTCATAATCATCTTTTTACGGCTTACTCAGTCACGAGTGTGTATGAATAGTGTATGTTCATATATCTGCCCTTCAAAGTGCCGCAGGGGAATAAACGAGCCCAAATCTAACATGAAAGACCTGTAGATTACATTCTGCTTGAAGTCCACAAATGGCTGTGCTACAGGCACGAAAGAGAGAAAAAAACATGAGCGGAGGAATGGGGAGATGAGAACCCCCCTCCATTCTCTCTCACACACACACACACACACCTCCTCCCACCCCCTCCCGTCGTGTGCAAGCGTGCTGCAGTCCAGAATGTTTTTCCGCGTCCGCAGCTCTGCTGAGTTGTCACCCTCCGGAGCGCAGCAACAACAGAGGAGAGAGAGGGAGAAAGAAAGGAAGGAGAAAAGACTGTTTTGCAGGAATCCCAGTCACTTGACAAGCTGTATTTGTAGGATCTTGCACAATATGGGACGAGGCTGATGCTTTCCCAGGGGCTACAACATCTCACCTGCGATCTCTGACTGTGTTTAGAAGCTTTTTATTGAGGCTGATCAATTTTAACTGGATGTTGTGGTTTGTAGATGTTTTTGAGGCTTATTCTGAGAGCTTTCTAGAAGAAATAATCTGTCTTCACTAATTTGACCTACGTTTGCTGAAAATCCTGAATTGGGAACTAAGGGGAAATAATTATTTTGAATCTGCATGGAATGAGAACAGAATTTAAATTGGGATTGAGGTGTTTCAACAATGACAGTTTCTGTACGGCTAGTGAATCACAGCATGGGTCTCTTTCTGGTCCTGTAGGCGACAGTGCAGTCCATGGTGTTTATTTTGAATCAATAGATCGCTTGTTTGGTTTTACTGTTGTTGCGTGCATGTGTCTGCCAGCATACGAGGAGGCTGCGTCACTTTAACGGGTCCGCGAGGCTTGTGTTTTGGCAGTAGATGTAAAACGTGGTTTATCCCGGCTGTGTCCTTCAGGACATAAAAGAATCCTTGTCAGAATCAGAGGTAAACAGGGAGGCATTCAGTGTAATTACTCAGCGCTGTCGTACACACTTGCACTCGTGGGAATGGTGTTTTCGCTCGAGTGAAAGAGTACAGAGTGTTCAGTTTGCCTCCTTGACTCTTGGGAGGTCAGTAGGTTCATTCCTCAAAAAATCTGAAGTAAATTTCTTTGCAATACACAGTAAGCTTCTTAAGACATTCTCTACAAGTGAATGGAGAGACCCCAAACAGTTTTCTTGCTTTTTTGAGCATTATTTTGGGTTTGATTTTGGACGCTGAAGCTAGAATTAGGTTAGTCTAATTTTGTCCGAGAAGGCAAACGGTCTCAGAACATTTTGACTGAAGAGTTATTGTAGGGTTGTGTTTGAAGTGATGTTGTGCCCGGCCTCCTGTTTCCCACTCCTGAGGGATTTGTCCCAGTTGCGGTGCCTACTCGGTTGGCCACGACAACGAGGTGTTTGTGTCACAGGCACAAATCGACCGGTTTGTCATACCAAGCCACTTCCAGGAAGCAAAGTGAGTATTGAAGATCATGGTTCCATCTTTAGTATATTATGGTTTTTGTTTAGATATCATATATTATGGTAATTGTTCATTAGCTGTTTGATGCAGGAACATACTAGATTTTTTGGCCTTCACTCATTTTACTTGTTTCCATACATGTCAACTGGCAGTAAAGCATGCATTTACTGGTGGTGGTGGTGGGGGGGGGGTTTAATGTAATACAATTTCTGGAAAGACTGAACATTACAGGAACAGGGAATGAAGTTGTGCCACCTATGGGGAATGTTGTTGCGGTGCTTACAGGAATATAATCATGCTTTTAAGAATGCTTTCATAATAGTATAATGGTAACTGAATGCAGAGTTTTAAAGTTGAAGTGAAGCAGTCCGTTAAGTTAACATTATTTAGTGAAGTGATTTCCACTTTGATTAAAAAATATATAACAAACATGATTAATGTAACCATTTTAAAGAAAAAAGGATGTTTTGTTATAGCTTTTGGAGCAAGGGCGCCGCCATCTTGCAGTACCAACGCTTGTGACGTCACGTTGGTTCGTTCCGTTGGCCAGTAAAGTAATATAAGCATTTCTTTACATTTTTAACACACAAATAATTTTGTTTTCACCATAATTTGGATGAATATTCAAAATCAAACTATCTTTATGCTAAATTTTTATCATGGTATCCCAAACATTGTTTTCATAATGCGAGGCGCAACGTGATGTAACAAACCACGCTTCATACAATATCATTCATGTCGCATTTTATTGTTATGTCAGACCATTAAGACATATGCATTACATTGACTGGTTCACCAGTTATATGTATCATATTTTATGTTCACCTGCGAATACAATTAGTTTTCCTGGTGTTAACAGAACGTAGTGTTTAACTAATCACCTATCTGAACAATCGGACCAGTGCTGCTTCCTCAAAGTTTATCATTCTCACATGTTTTAAGCCATTCAAGCATGAGACAGCACGAAATAGATTTCAGTGCGGTATTTGCATGCTGTGATAGACCATTTTTTTGAAAGAGATTTAAATGTGTTACTCATGTGATGTGATAGATCATTTCTTTTTGCACCGGCAGCGCCACACAGCTCGGCTAGCATGTGAGTGGGCTACCAGATTAAGCTTTCTTTCGCGCCTTCATCAGCAAATGCACACAAAAGCATGTTGGAATGACAGTCTTAAGGAGTATCCACATAAATGAGTATTGTTTCCGATCCGCACTTTACCCCAAACCAGCAGTTTCATGACTTCTTCAACCCATAATACTGCTCGTTCCTGTCGCCGTATTTGCTCAAATGCATAGGCAGTTGCAGTTATTATGGACTTAACAGTGCTTTCAAGGTAATCTTCTTCCATTTCAAAACAAGCGTGTGTTCAAAATATAAAGAAATGCTTATTACTTCACTGGCCAACGGAGCAAACCAACCCCGTGATGTCACATGTGGTGGTACTGCAAGATAGCGGCGCCCTTGCTCCAAAAGCAATAACAAAACAACCTTCTTTTTTTCTTTAAAATAGTTACATTTATCTTGTTTGTTATATACTTTTTTTTTTATTAAAATGGAAGTTATTTTCCTAAATAAGGTAAACTTGACTGACTGCTTCATTTCCACTTTAAAGGGATCATCGGATGCCCAATTTCCACAAATTGATATGATTCTTTAGGTGAAAATTGTTTAATATAGTTTGGTTACAATTTCTCAATGGTAGTGTAAAACAACACCGTTTTTACCCTTTCAAAAACAGCTCTTTTCAGAGCAAGCTGTTTTCTTGTATGCTGCTTTAAATACAAATGAGCTCTGCTCACCCCGCCCATCTCTTCCGAGCCGCTCGGTTATTATAAAGTAGCACGTTATTAGGAAAGGCAATTTATAAAGATTCATTTAAAAAACCTTACACTCACTTCGTGAATGTGAGCTGGATCACGAATGATTCACGCGAAGATAGACATATTTAGGTAGATCGGGGGCAAATTCCCTTCACGTAATCCACTGCGTCTTCAGCGGCTCATATGTCGGGAGTAAATGATGACTGCTATGTTCATTATTACATCCAACAACAGAACACCTTAGTCGCTTAGGAGTCATTCTTGTCTACCTCTGCTCCGGCAGTGAAACAATAGCAGAGTGATGACAGCTCACTCAGGGCGGGTCTAAGGTAAGACCCCAGTCCGCTACTGTAAATCAAACTATCCTGGGAGGGGCCTGTCTGTGTGACATCACATAGACAGGCGTCTGAGATCGGCTTGATTTGAGAAAGGGGAAATGATTTAACGAGATTAAAAAAAAGAACACTGGGTGGATCTTTATCATTATAGGGTGGTTGTGTACACACACTGCCAACACACATTTCAGTTCAAACAGCTTGTAAAAGTGCATGTGGCATCCGATGAACTCTTTAAGAAAACATAAGATTAAAGTTAAGACAATAATGGCACAAAGAAACTAGCTTAATTAGTAAAAGGATATGGTTTATGACTTGATTTTTGTATAAGGCATATTATGAAATTAATTATTCCCAAATATTGCCTTTTTATTTTTGAAATTGTAATTATTTTATTTTATTTTGTTGCACTAAAATTTTCCTACTGTACAAAAGTCTCAGATGCTTTTTTTCATCTCAATGTCAATTATACTATGTATATACAAACACATTACACTAATTGCTGTGTAAAAAAAAAAAACATTAAATGTAATTGAAGAACTGAGCAAGAGCGAGATGATGGCAGGCAAGGATTCCCCTCCCCCTCTAACCTAATTACTCTGGCCTTCACTGGGCTTATTTCAGCTTTGAAACTTTTAACTAAATTGCCATTGATTCCAGAGTGGGAAAGCGAGTGTCTAGGCTTCCATTGCAGTGGTTGAAGTGGGTGCAACGGCTTGCCACTGATCAGGAGAAATCAGATTTCTCTGTTCCTGATGCACGGGCCTTTTCGTAAGGCCCCCATAGAGTTGATTCTAATTATGACCCGAGCCCAGCCCCTTCCCAGCAGTGATGAGGTCATGTGCAGACATGGTGTCTTATAAGAGGGGACCAAAATGCTGGTGGCCTCACTTGGTCTCAAGAGCGCTTTCTCTTGCCATTTCATATGCACTCACCCTGTCCTTGAGGGAGAAGGGAAAAGAGATGGTAATGATGCCATCTCATCTGTCCTGGGTTCCGTCTCAGGGGATTTGAGTGCGGAGACGCCATCCTTTTCAACTGACACGTTGGTGATGGCAACTCAAGGTCCTCCTCCTTGTTAATGGAGGAGAGATAAGCCTGCCTCTCATTCATTTCTCTGAATAGGTGTATGGGAAACATCAATAGTTTCTTGAAATGAGGCTACCCAGCACTTCCCAACTGTCAACATTGTGGCCGAGGCATCAGTCATTTGGTAAAAGCAAAGGTACCCTTGAACTGAACGGTACTGGTAGCACAGTGTGTTTATCTGACCATTTGTTGTAAACTTAAGCATATTGCTTGCATACTTTTAATAAATTGTATTAAGTCTGTTTGGCCTTAAGATGCAGAAATACTTTTAAGGACTTAAAGTTGTTTTTTTTTTTCCAAGGTCTAGGATTCTTTTATTGTGCATTGAGAAATATCCAGGCCCAGATGCAGTGTTTAGAAAAAAAATAAGCTCTTTGCTGCTAATGAGTTTTAAAAAATTAAGCATTTTAGCTTCGTGTCAGACAAAACCACCAAAGAACATCTGAAGACTGTGACTCTTATGTGCCCTTTTCCTGTGCTGGTTTATTTCAACACACAACACACAAAAAAATCTAATTAATCAAACTGTCAAAATTAATTGTCATTCATCAAAATGAGAATATCCAATGACTTCCCCTCTTGGCTAAAGTGGCGAGATATAATTTGCAACTTAAATGCGGAAATGTGTAAATAATTCAGTAGCTAAGCTCCCAGCCCAGGGTCTCCACAGGGCTAGCTTGGCACAGTGTCAAGGGTGTACTAGAAAGAGAGCACTTCACTTATTATTTCATGAGGTCTCTGGAGCAATGTACGCTGGTGATAGATTTGAAGTTTTAATTAAAGTGAATTTAATTTGTAGCCAGTGGCAGATGTATTTGTATGTTGGTCCTCTGCTCAGTTTATCAGAATTATACAGTCATTGACTCAATGTTCTGATGCATTGTTGAAACGCACAGTTAATCTGTTCACTTTAAGGGGTAATCAATGCAAGGTAAGTGATATACAGGGCTCACCTGGATTTAGGTATAGTAATGACTAAATGCACACATGCACATACAATCACACACTTAACAGTGTACCCTGAACACTTGATACTATTTCTTCCTACTACCCCAATACCCTCAGCTCCAACAGACTCTAGACAGAGGCTTTATCTCCACCGTACGGCCTTAGGATTACTGCTCAAAATCCTGTCATTCTCTCATTAAAAAGGTGGATAAGAGGATAACTGTCTGAATGGGAGGGAAGAGATGGGACGCATAAACCTTCCACACCTCCAGAAGTCAGATTGTTTGATTCGTAAAAGAAAGGCTGGGAAATGAGGAAGGATTAGCGTAATGAATTTGAGGTTATTTGGACATAGGCCATGCCCTAGTAAAAGACAGTTTGGAAAACCCAGTGTTACGTGAAGGAGATAAAACGATTCTTTCTCCCGAGCTGCTTCTTAACAGCTTTTGACTATAAATGTCAGTGTTTTAAGGCAGTTACGGCCTCTAGAGTCTTCTGGACCACTGGATAACAGCTGTCACTCATTGATTTTTGTTAGGCAGCCAGTGACTTGCCACTCAGATTAATAATTAATTTGGCAGATATTGAAGTTGGGTTGGGTTGGCTCTGAGTGGGCTGAACGCCCACACCTCAAGCTTTGCTCTAACCTGATAGCAAGGGATTATCCTGTGGTGTAATGATTTACTCTAACTGATGAAGTTTACATAGATTTTCTGGAAACTTCATAAGAAAGAATCAGATAATGCTTTATAAAATGATTTTAAATGGGCAAAAAAAATCTCTAATTAATTTTCCCATTCAAGCAAGGATTTTCTTTCTTTGTTTCTTTGTCTATGGTCTGACATTTCTCAGTTGAATTCTAAACCTTTACCTATAATTTGAGCTGAATACCTTGTATTTAATGCAGTTCTGCTAAGCTGATGAAATTCCATGGGAAGGGTATTTATCAGGTTATTGTGGGACAAGTCCATCCTGTAGGCCAGTCAGAGAGATAAATGTTGGTTTTAGAGTGAGCAAAGAAAGTCATGCAGTGTGCACATTTCCAGCAAAGTGAGCAGATTGGGGTAACATTCATATTTGACCTTCATTTATATTCCCTTCCTGAGATAATCAAAGAGAGAGCCTTGCTGTGCAATTCGTCTTAAAGCAAGATGATCCGTCCCACTTATTTTCCCAAACTGCATGGACACCTGCATAAAAAATGAGAGAGCTGTCACAGCTTGACACATGATTAGCAGCAACGTCACTTCTATATCAAGTACACACCCGAACAGACGTAAATTACTCTATGCAATTTATGGATTTGCTTCAAATGATACTGATGTATCTCGACACATGGCCTAGTTTCCTCTTTGCTTTACCTATATATAATTCCCTGTCTCCTGTGTCCTTGACCTGCCCTCCTGAAATCCCCTTATCTGTTTTCCCTTTTTTCCCCTTTATTCTCACCATTTTTCAGCCTCCCACTCACCTTTCCTGCTACTCTAGTCTTTGTCCTTCATCATCAGTTACTCGTTCAGTGTTTTCCCATTACTTACCCGAGCGCTCTTGATCCGAATTCTCTTCACTCTCTTTCAGTCAGTCATTAAGTATCTCTCCAAATGTTTTTTGTACCAGTGCTCATGCAAGTCTTATTTCTGTTTTTTCCGCAGTATGCCTCAGCTGGATGTCTGCTGTCCCTTCACCACAGTGAGAAGCCAGAGCACGAAGAAGTCTGTGAGTTCCGCCCCTACACCTGCCCATGCCCAGGGGCTTCCTGTAAATGGCACGGCTCCCTGGAGGCTGTCATGCCGCATCTCATGCATGCCCACAAATCCATTACCACCTTACAGGGCGAGGACATTGTCTTTCTTGCCACAGATATTAATCTACCGGGGGCTGTGGACTGGGTCATGATGCAGTCATGTTTCGGCCACCACTTCATGTTGGTTCTAGAGAAGCAGGAGAAATACGAGGGACACCAGCAGTTCTTTGCCATCGTGCTTCTCATTGGCACGCGAAAGCAAGCGGAGAACTTTGCCTACCGCCTCGAGTTGAACGGCAACCGTAGGCGACTCACGTGGGAGGCCACGCCGCGCTCAATCCACGATGGCGTAGCAGCAGCCATCATGAACAGTGACTGTCTTGTGTTTGATACCTCTGTTGCCCACCTGTTTGCAGACAATGGAAACCTGGGTATCAACGTGACCATCTCCATGTGCTGAGGTGGCAGCGTAAGGCTTTATCCAGTGACCCAAACCTTGGACAACCTCTGCTCCCTATCAGACTGCAGGGGAGATGTATACATTTGTGTATATTTCTGTTCAAGAGTCATCCGTTAAAACAGCGCACACTTTCCAGATTCACAAGTAGGTTAGTTTGCTAGGTTAGGATGACAAGAGTCCTTCTCGAGATGCTGCGGGGCATTGGTGCAATTGAGAATTTCTTTTGCACATCCCAAGGATACAAACACCTCAACTTTCTGAATACACCTTCAGCAGAAGTTCAGGTGTGGATGAACACCATCACAGTATCAAAATGCTAACTTGGGAAGAGTCTAGGCATGAAGGTGTAACATTTTCCTCAGAAGCTTATAAAACCTATGTTGTACAAAACTGCACTGACTACTTTGGTTTTCGTCTTTGGATATTGAGTGAAACCATGGAAATTGTACATGGCAATGTAAATGGTAATCCTCTGAATTTCATGGTTGTATATTGGCTTGATAAAACAATGCCCATGGTGGAAAATACAGTGTGCATGGTGGAAATAAAATTCACTTGCAAAATGAGTACATAGCCACCATGTTTTTAAGGCAAGAAACTGACCTCTTCAATATGTTTTTTTTTTCCTTTCTTCCTTTCTTTTTTTCAATACCATATTGTCAGTGTTGCAAGACGTAATGAGGACGATACTTAATTTTATGGTCCTTATCCAGAGGAGAGAACTGGTTTGTGATCAACACAGATATAATCTCCATAAAATGACAGAACTACAGCCAGCCATTTCAAATATTGTTACCCATGATCTAATGCCACACATTTTCATAGATATATTTGTATATGATACTTTTTTTTTTTAAAGGGATAGTTGGCCTATAAATGATAAATCTGTTATTTAATTGCCCTCATTTTCTAATACTTACATGTGGACCACCAAAGGAGAAGTAAAGTAGAATATCTCAGCTGTTCTCTTGGAGAGGACAAAAAGCACCATAAATGCAGACCATACAACCTGTGCTCTATATTTCAAGTCTTCAGAAGCCATATGATAGCTTTGTTAGAGGCAGAGACTAAAATGTAAGGCTTTTTACTGAAAATATCTAATTGTATGAAAAAGAGCTGCTCACACATTTTGCTTGATGACTTCTATACATGTTTCAATAACACACGGTGAGGAAATGACTAAATTCTCATTTGTTAATGAACTATTTCTTTTATATAGTGGTCCACCTTTGCTTTTTAGCGTACTTTGTCTTGTCAACAGTGACTGTATGTAAAAGATTTAGCCTGTGCACAAACAACAACCTGTTATTTGCTTGTTGATAAAAGTGTCCACATTTAATTGGTTTTGTTGTCTTTGTACTTTTTCTTACTTTATTTTTGAGGTTATGTTTAAGGTATCTTAAAAGAAAAGCTTTTGTAAAAAATATAAACAACTTTAGTTTTGTTGGTATTTGTTGTTACTGTTACGTCTCTTACGATCGTGATCGATCTTAATGATCGTTTAGTCTAGCTTTGTTTACTCTAGTTCTTTAAAACCCAGTAAGATCTGAGCAATTTCTCACTCTCCTCTTTGGTCAATGAACCCACACAATGCCTTACTTGTATACAAACTCAGTCTTTTAGAGTCTGCCGCCTTCTAGGAGTTCAGGTCACTATCCTCCAAACCTCCAGTGTCTTGAAAGAGACTTAAATTTTTGAGTGGGAAGGACATGGCACGTCATTTTACTTTGTCCCCAAAACCTGCTGCAGTACCAGTTTCACTTACACCGTTCAAGTACGGATCCCAGCCTCTTTTCAAATACCTCTGATGACTTTGGAGATGTCTGTGTGAGAAGAGCATTGATATCCCTGAATGTGGTTGGTTCTGTCGAGATCTCAAGTTTGATGCTTAACTGATGCTCTCAGCTCTTCTTTATCTGTCTGCTGTTTTACACCTGAAAAATTATTTAAAAATGTAAATTAAATGTTTTATAAATCTGTTGTGGAGCAAATGTATTTTGTTGAATTTTTTTTTTTTTTTACACATTTAGAGAACCATAGGACCAGATGAAAGTGTGCTCATGTGGTCAGTGTCTCCACTCCTCAAACATGTGGACAGACTCTCGTACCCCATGCTTGTTCTCTCTACATGCAGTTGTCATGGCAACTAAATATGCAAATGAGAAATCTAGCTCATTCATTGCTAGAAGAAAATTCTTGTATTTTTTTTTTTATTATTATTCTTGATTAGTCTGAAATCACTTGTTCACACTAAAATTAGTAAATCTGTCATATTTACAGGGTCATTCCTCTAAAGATCTATAAAAAATTATACAGTTGAACTAAATGGATAGTGACTGTACAACCTCTATCATTTTAAGTCCTGCGTAAAAATATCAAATGCATGTTGAACAGGACAAAGTACCTGCATGTAGATCACAAGCCCTGAAGGAAGCTCCAAGCTTCCAGGTCTATGTGGTATGACTCCTACGGCATTGGGATGACAATGCAAAGCTTGTGCAATAAAGAATAACAATTTAGTCTCAGAAAACCTAACCATGCTCAGTTTGCACATTTAGCCTAATCCGTTTCTATTTTCAAATAAAACACTGATATATTCTGATGTCTTAACTCTGATATGACCATCCACTTCTTGTAGCTTGTTGCAGATTGGTGAGCTCCAAGACAGAGACAAGACATACCATGTCAAAAGAGACCACCAGCCATCTGTCTCTCTCCCACTGCATTTTAGACTCCCCTACACAGAAGTGAACACAAAACTGAATAAATACATTTTAATGAAGTGAGCAGGTGGTTTCCTGAGCTGTGTGCCATGCCTCGCAATTAAGCCATCACGATCAATATTGAGGACCACATCCTAATGAACTTGCGAATAAACAAGTCTCCGTCAAGGCCTAGAATACTTAAAGGGGGACATACAGTGGGTACGGAAAGTATTCAGACCACCTTAAATTTTTCACTCTTTGTTATATTGCAGCCATTTGCTAAATTCATTTGTTCATTTTTTTCCCCTCATTATTGTACACACAGCACCCAATATTGACAGAAAAACACAGAATTGTTGACATTTTTGCACATTTATTAAAAAAGAAAAACTGAAATATCACATGGTCCTAAGTATTCAGACCCTTTGCTCAGTATTTAGTAGAAGCACCCATTTGATCTAATACAGCCATGAGTCTTTTTGGGAAAGATGCAACAAGTTTTTCACACCTGGATTTGGGGGATCCTCTGCCATTCCTCCTTGCAGATCCTCTCCAGTTCTGTCAGGTTGGATGGTAAACGTTGGTGGACAGCCATTTTCAGGTCTCTCCAGAGATGCTCAATTGGGTTTAAGTCAGGGCTCTGGCTGGGCCATTCAAGAACAGTAACGGAGTTGTTGTGAAGCCACTCCTTCGTTATTTTAGCTGTGTGCTTAGGGTCATTGTCTTGTTGGAAGGTGAACCTTCTGAGGTCCAGTCTGAGGTCCTGAGTACTCTGGAGAAGGTTTTCGTCCAGGATATCCCTGTACTTGGCCGCATTCATCTTTCCCTCAATTGAAACCAGTCGTCCTGTCCCTGCAGCTGAAAAACACCCCCACAGCATGATGCTGCCACCACCATGCTTCACTGTTGGGACTGTATTGGACAGGTGATGAGCAGTGCCTGGTTTTCTCCACACATACCGCTTAGAATTAAGGCCAAAAAGTTCTATCTTGGTTTCATCAGACCAGAGAATCTTATTTCTGTTTTTTAGCAAACTCCATGCGGGCTTTCATGTGTCTTGCTCTGAGGAGAGGCTTCCGTCGGGCCACTCTGCCATAAAGCCCCGACTGGTGGAGGGCTGCAGTGATGGTCTCCCGACTGCATCTCTGGAGCTCAGCAACAGTGATCTTTGGGTTCTTCTTTACCTCTCTCACCAAGGCTCTTCTCCCCTGAAAAGCTCAGTTTGGCCAGACAGCCAGCTCTAGGAAGGGTTCTGGTCGTCCCAACGTCTTCCATTTAAGGATTATGGAGGCCACTACGGTAGAACAACCCCGTATTTTTGAGAAACCTCATAACTTGATTTTTAACACTTTTTTGATACATCTCCTAGATAGATTAACTAAAGTAAGCGCTTTTCCTTCTTTATATAGGACTGATGTTAAACAAATACGCTCTTCCATATAATTATTACACTCTATTAGGACATGTTCAACTGTTTCTGGCTGACCGCAATAATCACAACCTCCTGTCTGATGTTTCCCTATACGGAATAAAGATCTATTGAGACCTGAATGGCCAATCCTTAAACGTGTCAGCATTGCCTCCTCTGACATGCACTGTGAGCTGTAAGGTCTTATATAGACAGGTGTGTGGCTTTCCTAATCAAGTCCAATCAGTATAATCAAACATAGCTGGACTCAAATGAAGGTGTAGAACCATCTCAAGGATGATCAGAAGAAATGGACAGCACCTGAGTTAAATATATGAGTGTCACAGCAAAGGGTCTGAATACTTAGGACCATGTGATATTTCAGTTTTTCTTTTTTAATAAATCTGCAAAAAAGTCAACAATTCTGTGTTTTTCTGTCAATATGGGGTGCTGTGTAGTGGGAAAATTTGCATAACACCGCTCAAATGTTCGCGCAAAGAATGAAGACGTAACTTTTATTCTCACTGTTGCCGCCACCACCATGTTGTGGAGACGCTGTGTGTTTCGAAACTATTTTGTTTGGTCTTCCAAAAGAGGACACAAATCAGTGGTTAAGCTGTATTTACAACATTGTTCCAGAACTGTTCAACCCAAATATTTAAATGTGTGCAGCGCATTTTACAGAGGATGAGGACTGTTTCCTGTGAGAGTAGCCTACAATGCCGGTGTCTGTTTCTATAAAATGTGGCAATTCCAACTTTGCAAGTACAGTCTGGCGCTTCTGACTCACAGCCTGTAAGTAATTTTTTTATATTTAAATAATTTGTCAATGATGATTCAAACGCGAGTTTTGAGCAGTGTAGAGTAGCACTTGTTTGTCGTTTCTCAGAACACAAATGCAGCCATGGTTTTATGTTTACGCAGCGTGATACACAACGCAACGCGTAAAAAGACAGTATAAGTCATTATAATCCGTAATTTTGTCCCCACTGGATGCAACAAATGCCTCGTTTATAATGGGTTTTATTGTTTTTGTCTTTTGCACCAGGACACACAGCATCACAGTATGGTAAATGGCATAACATTTCCTTCACATACTTGAGGAATTTGGCCAATCACAACACATTGGATAGCTGGCCAATCAGGGAACACCTCGCTTTTCAGAACGATGAGCTTTGTAAAATTCTACGCATTTCAAAAAGGCGTGGCATAAAGGAGCAACAGTAATGTACATTATGAGGAAAATAATGTGTTTTTTGAACTTTAAACCGCATAAACACATTGCATTACACCAAATACACAAAATAATGTTCTTTTTAGCAACGTCATATGACCCCTTTAACATTCACGGCAATGAAATGATGAGATGTTTCCTGTGCCAACCGAGTGATACAAATATTAGCATGTGTGAGTTTACAGGTCCATCAATATGAAAAACCCTAACTATAGTTATTTCAAATGCATGATTTTAAGAAAATGTATTTTAAATAAGTGGAAGGTTAAAGTCACAACGAAACACAAGTACTGACATCTTTTCTTCTGTACCGTGATGTACATCTGAGTGAAACGGATTATCAAAAAATAAACAAAATGTAGGGTGGAAACATTTTTCCTTGTGGCAGAGTTGTAGTACTACAGGTATTTGGAAATCTTCGAAAATCACAGGGTAGGTGAGTTTGATCAGGGTTGGAGCGCAATGGCCGTCCAAGGCAAGATTTGAGGAACTCTGATTTAGATGTTGAGTGGTGCTCTTTTATATGCAGAGCACAATTTCAAGATAATTTGCTATTTATTATTATATATTTATGTTGGTTTCTCTGAATCACATGTAGCACATTTGAGAATTGAGATCTGATCACAAGCAGGACAGTTTCTATGGAACAATTTATAAATGAGGCTCCTGAATTTCCCGCTTGTGATTGTCTTTTTTGTTGGAATTCACGTGCATTCAACTCGTAAATACAATATTTCAGAAAAGATTTTATTCCACCTTTGCAGTCGATTGTAAGAAAAGTGTAGTTCAATAAATTGTTCACAAAAAGAACATGCATTTAGAAAATCTATGAATTTATTACGTACATATCATTTAGTAAACAAAACCTGGAACATATACTATCCATCTCACAGAAATCGCAACCATTTCAATAATCAGTACTGCAATAAATTAGTCTTGCTTTCTTACCCAATTCTACTTTTAATTTGTTTTTAGAGGCTATTGTAATTTAATTTGCAGTATTGAATAGTGTTGCTGCAGAAAACTAATATTTGCTTTTGACATGTTTAACATTCTCATGGTAAATATTCACAATTTACTTTAGAAAATACTGACTGTGGCTAAAATGCCGATAAGACTGCTTACAACTACAGAAGATGGCTTCATCCAAGGACCTGATGACCTGTGGCAGCTGTTTGTAGTTTCATTAAGAACTAGCGTGAACATCTTTTTATCTCTATTTTTGATAGCTTATTCAAAATGGGGCTGGTAATTGATGTAGTCTAGCATGTGAGCATTGCAAGAAGGGACATCACACAGGGGTGACCCAACAGCATACACTATTAAAGTTCAGTGCAAACAGATTTGACCTTTAACCTTGAGTATTGACTTGAACGTTTAGTGTCTGTGACAGAACAAGACTAATGGAGTCACATCTGCAGTACTCCTGATTGGCCAATTATGAATACTTCGTATTTGACCGTTCATAAATTGAACAGATCATAGTAACTTGAGATTAAAACAGATTGACTTAAGGATGATTTGCTTAATTTACTTTATTGTTTTGCTATGAAAAGAAATTGTTTTGGGCATGAAAGGAATAGTGTGATTTTGTTATTTATTTTTTAATCAGGCTAGATAAATTTACAGCAACAGATTTCCAATAATCACACCACACATTTAAATGTTCAACTTAGTGTTTATTAGTATTGAATTATGTGTGTGTTTTTTTACTCAGAGTATATCTGTGTAATTGTTTTATCTTTTCTTGCTAGGTTATTGAATATGTTGTCGTGGCCATAGTGATCATTATTATTCAAAATTAGCGACAAAATGCTTTTTCCTGTTGTGCAGGTATAAATGAGTAATGTGCACATCTGCTTGGTCTGAGATGTTTTTTTGTAGTTTTTGTTTTTTATTTAACACCCTTATCTAAATGTTTTTTTTATCCATAATGATTCGTGTTCTTTGATTGCATCGTAATTTTGGAGTTTATTGTTGACACTATTACGACATTTTTGGTTTTTGTACCATTTAAATTCAAATAAATTAATTTATTTGTCAAATGAGTGTACTGTGTGTAACATAATGCCAGGTAGCCATTATACAGTTAATTATTGCAGACAGATATTTTAAAATTCTGAACATTTATTTACATTTCTGAGGTACACACACAAAAAAATAGTAGAGTCCATTTTGTCCCCCTCCCCGCCCCCACCATGAAAGTTAAATTACTATCTCTGTTCAATTTCGCCTGTATTCTCTTTCACGACTGTGATCTCTGTGTTTGGAAAACCCTTGGTCACTTCCTCTGTCTCGCTCCCTTCTGTCTCTCTCTCGTTCCCTGTCTCTATCACGTTCCCTTTCTCTCTCACGCTCTCTTTCCCCATTATTCTCTCGATCAAAACCTCTCCCTTTGTCTCTTTCTCTGTCTCCCTGCCGTGTGTCTTCATGTCTTTTATCCTCTCTGTTTCTGTCTGTCTTTTTGTCTTCCTCTCTATCTCTTTCCCTCTCACCTCTATACCTATCTCTGAATCTGTCCGCCTCATCTGCTCTGTCTTGTGGGTTCCTGAAGTCTTGTCCTGATCGGTCCCTTCTGCTTCCTGCCGGTCCTTTCGCGGCATACTTCTCATATGCCGTGTCCTCCTTCTCCTTCTTCACTCTGACAGGAGATGATGCTGACGGCTCAGTCTGTGCCTCACGTTTCTCTTCCTTTAGTGCTTTTTTCTTCTCTTTCTTCTCCTTCTTCTTTTTTTTCTTCTCCTTTTTATCTGAAGTATAACAACATAAATCAGTCATTCAGTCAAAAAAAAAATACTGTTTATTAAATAATAAAAGATAAACATCTTGAAAAAAATCATATCAAATGTAATAACATTTACTGAACAAATATAACCTCTTTTCACCTTTTTTTGGCTTTTTCACAGGTACAGCATATTCTTCCTCAGACCCTGACTCAAAGGAGGAAGGCGGGGGGAGTTTAGGAGCACATCCCTCTTCTCGCAAACGTTTAGTGACATCATCAATGTCTTCGTTGTCCTTGGGTGGTCGATAATTTGCTACATGGTCCACACGTATGGTCCGGCCCTTGATCTTTAAAGCAGAAAAAAAAAAATTAAGAAACAAAAATATATGCAACAAATGGGTCAATTACATGACACTATTTTTTCCCCGATATATGAGTTCCTTTCTTAATGAATAGATGAAGGAAGGAAGGAATTAAATAAAATATAATCATTTGACCTCTTTATAACAAACTAGGGCTGGGCGATAAAGGCAAAAATATTATCACAATATATTATTTTCCATATCACACAATACTGATATTTATCACAATATTAATTTACCATTAATGGGGAATTAAATACTGTCCACGTGTTTCTAGGCCTTGAGAATAAACAAAAAAAAAAACTTTTCACACAATAATAATAATAACAAAACAATAAAAAAAATTTAGGGCCCCATGAAATTCGCTATATTTTTTCCTTAATTCTTTTTTCCTTTTTATTTTTTTCTGTATTTTGTGTTTTATGATTCAATACAAATTTATCAAAAAAATGGTGTCTAATAAAATAAATTAATAAATAATAATAAAATTAATAGTTTGGTCATTCTTTTAAAATGTAATGAAAATAAATAAATTTACAACAAAACATTGCATTTTTATTGTCAAGCATACTGTATAAATGAATGAAAAATGCCTGTTGTATGTTATTCCTTAAAAATAATAATAACAATAATAATACTTTGAGAATTATATTTTAGTATACAAGTGTAATATATTTCTGACAATTTCTTCAAGTTAAACCAGACTTTTAATGTGACATGTTGTCGTGAAGTTCTTTCAGTTTCAGTGTGTATTTGATGGTAGTAGTTTTTTTTATTTTTTTTTCAAATGAAACAGTATAATCATGCAGACTTATTAGCAGCATGCATGGACTGGCTGCTTTCGCCTTTACTTCTGCTGTGTAATAGACTGTAAGGTTAAACCATATCAAGTAAAAATGTCCAGAGCTTATCATCTTCAACATAAAATTTTACCGCAATCTCAATATGATATTGTTTTATCACCTATCCCAGGTGATATTGTAAAACAACAACAAAACTTTTAACTAATAAATAATGTCACTGACCTACATCTATCATTTACCAATTTACATTTTAATATATATGTAAGAACATTAAATATGATTATTTTAACACGTAGAACATAGTCCATTAGTAAGCACACAACTGAATAAGCAACTGGAAGAAGCCTTTCACCTTGATTCCATTAAAGTTATCCACCGCCAGAATGGTGCTCCTTTGATCTTCATAGCACAGGAAGCAGAATCCTTTGGATTTGCCCGACTTTTTATCTCGCACCAAATTGATGTTGGCAATCTCTCCGTACCTGAGATGCACAGATCAAGCTTTACTAGGAGAAAAGTGCTGACTTCTTTAGCAGGAAATGAAATGTAGGCAAAAACATGGGGATGAGCAATTAGGACTTACTGAGAGAAAACACAGATGACGTCTCCTTCTGTCAGCTCATATGGAAGTCCACCTGTAGATTTATTACAGCATATTTACATACAGTGCTGACTGGGTTGGCATTAAATAAAATAAATACATAATTCACTAACAAAATGTTGTTACATTTTTTAACAGTTCTCTTTAGTCTAGCAAATATATGTGAGATAAAAAGCAATGAATATACATCACTTTGAAATCTGACACGATCAAATCAGGATTACAGTACTGTGTACTAGAACGGGCTTCAGAGAAAGACTGAGATTGTGCCATTTTGTACAGAAGCACATTTTCAGTGTCAAATAGGTGAATGCCGCCACCATCTGGCAGAATATATCCTATCCCAGAGATCTCCAACCGTGCTACCCGAGAGTTACTTTCCTGCAGACTTCAGTTCTGCTTCAACACACCTGTCAGTTATTTTCAAGTAACTCTAAAGACCTTGTATGGCTGGTTCTGGTGTGTTTGATTAGGGTTAGAGCAGAAATCTGCAGGACAGTAGCTCTCCAGGAGCAGGATTTGAGACCCTGGCCTATGCAGAGAGCATTTTAGTGTTTAGTCTAAGAAGCCCATTGCCCAGTATTGTTAAAGGGATACTCCACGCCAAGATGAAAATTTTGTCATTATTCACTCACCCCCATGTCGTTCCAAACCCGTAAAAGTTTTGTTCGTCTTCGGAACACAATTTAAGATATTTTGGATGAAAACCGGGAGGCTTGAGACTGTCCCATAGACTGACAAATAAATAACAGTGTCAAGGTCCAGGAAAGAATGAAAAGCATCATCAGAATACTCCATCTGCCATCAGTGATTCAACTGTAACGTTATGAAGCGACGACGATACTTTTGTACACGAAGAAAACAAAAATAACGACTTTAGTCAACAATTCCTCTCCTTTGTGTCTCTCCAAATTAGCGCCATTTTGGCAATTCTGAGCTGTACACAGCCGGCTTACGCTCTTCTGTATCAGCCGCGCCACAAGGATACGTTTTTTACGCGTATTTATGTTTTGGTTTCAAACAAAACACAACATCGTAAATCCCACAAACACAAAAAAGGACATAAACCATCTGCGTACTGCTCAGATTTGCCAAAATGGCGCTACGCTGATTTGGAGAGATACAGAGGAGAGGAATTGTTGAATAAAGTCGATATTTTTGTTTTCTTCGTGTACAAAAAGTATTCTCGTTGCTTCATAACGTCACGGTTGAACCACTGATGGCAGATGGAGTATTCTGATGATACTTTTCTGGACCTTGACACTGTTATTATTTGTCAGTCTATGGGACAGTCACAGGCCTCCCGGTTTTCATCCAAAATATATTAATTGTGTTCTGAAGACGAACGAAGCTTTTATGTGTTTGGAACGACATGGGGGTAAGTGAATAATGACAAAATTTTCATTTTGGGGTGGAGTATCCCTTTAAGCAGTCACTTACCGATAAAGATCCAGGCGCTGTCCTTATAGACTGAGTGCCAGGACACACTGTCTTTGACATCAAGTTGAGCCTCTTTTTCATTCAGTTCATTGATGAGTTTCACTTTGGTAAGCGGACTGCACATAAATAACAGAGATAAAACTAGCATACATTTGCATGTCTTTTATCCTGTACGCAATTTATTGTCTCTATTAT
The DNA here is from genome assembly GCF_018340385.1 of Cyprinus carpio. Classification (NCBI taxonomy): domain Eukaryota; kingdom Metazoa; phylum Chordata; class Actinopteri; order Cypriniformes; family Cyprinidae; genus Cyprinus; species Cyprinus carpio. The sequence continues at coordinate 16,467,365 of NC_056617.1, read as the reverse complement.
TGTTATTCTGTTGTGGGGTCTGCATCATAAGATCAACGTGTGTAAGAATTTACGATTCATCTATCAGGGGCATTTATGACTACTTGTAGTCGTGAAAAACTAAACATTTTATCACAAATATTTAAATGTGGCAATACAGTAACCTATAATGTAACGTTGATAAGAATTATTTTTACTATGTATTCCGAAAGATTAACGTTAGTCGTCTTAGTGTTTCATTCACGTTAACCAATTTAATTTTCTTGTTATTTGTCGGTGTACTATAAATTAATCAAAAAGAATAACTGAATCGAGAATAAGTAAAGTAGTTTACGTTTATGTGTTAGCAGATGAATAATTAGCATTTGGCTACTGCTGCAAAAACCGAGGCCAGTTATTTAGATTTCAACTTCCTGTTTCAATCCTGACGGCTCTAGGAATTTTCTTAGACTTATTAGAATCATATGACAACAAATGCACGCGAGATTTTTTAATTCAAACATTCAAATCATCGCTTACTTCATTGTGATGAGCCGCAGTCACTCCAGAACGATTTCTTTCCGAGTTTTCGAAGTTCACACGTGGACTATTTTCTTCCGGGTTAGGAACAAAGGATTGTGGGATATGTAGTTGACTCACTGAGCAGTGCAGTTTCTGCGTTATCATTACATATTGTGTGTTTGTAACTTAGAGTGTATTTCTCAAAACTAGCTATTGATTTTACAGTTGAAGGGCTGAAGCAAACACTGAAGCAAGGTCTTCAATAAATTAAAATAGTAGCCTAAACAGTTTGGTTGGTGTATATATTGCCTGTATATGGAACCCAGAACACTGTGGCAGGGACCTTTGGGAAGCTCTGGGTGACTCCATTATTTAAACATGTCTGGGTGCAGCAGAACTTAAACTTAACTGTGTCCACTTAAGTTAAAACTTAACTAACTATAACTAAACTAACTAGTCCTGCAAGACACTAAAACAATTTGGAAAGTAACCTTCCCAACACTGGACCCTCCTCACCATGAAATGTTACAAATTAGACAAATGGTATAAAAACACAACTTGTCATCTGTGCATTTTATGAGGATTGACTATATGACAGTTGCAATGAAAACATTGGAAGCAGCCGTCCATATTCAGATCATATTAGAACAAACTAAACCAACAAACAAACAAATATCAATATATTTGCTCTTCAGGCAACCCAAATAAAACAGCAGCATTCTGTACAGAATGATGGAGTAATGCCTGGTTATTACCTTTAACTTCACACCTGCTTTCTAAGCTGGAAAACATGAGTCATGAGGCCATCTTTTATAAAACCACTGTTTTTCTTTATTTGTATGATTAAGAATTGAAAGAGTTCAGATGCAAAAGTCTCTAAGTGCCGTTTGAAATTTCACTTTAATAGCAATGAATAGGTACTTTCCATTGCCGTTTAATTGAAATAACTGAATAAACATAGGAGCCTGATAAAAAATGCTGTTTTAGAAGAAAATTTCAAATGGCACTTTGGATCTCTTTAATTGCAATGCTTCTTTGTTGTAATGAAGATCTCACCATCTAAGAAGCCACTAGTATCCATCGAACTGATATCTCTGCTGTCTGGGGAAAAGCTGGTGATCATGCAAAACAGCATTACCTCCAGCAACCACACCGTTGCCTTCTTCCCACGGTTCTCACTCTTTTCAAAGTACTCAGGAGGGCACTACCTTGCTGTCCTGGAGGGCAGACGTATGTTTTACCACTGCATGTTTTGTCACTTTACTCTGACATCATTTAATTTGGTCTATGAAAACACTGTTATGATTGGCTTTTTTTTTCTTTTTCACTCCACATTCTCATCCTGAGTTTTGGTGGATTTGGGGTGGGACAAACAAACCTCTAAAACCTCCTTGAGGTCGGTGGCTGTGATTGGCCCCATGTACACACTCCTCTCCTCACTCCTTTCTCTCTACGAGACCATTGTTGTCCCATGATCAACACAATAAAACTCACTAAAAGTGATTAAACAACTGTATAGGCTACACAATGTAAACACGGTTGATAACAGCAGGTGAATTTCATGCTTTATATAGTCCAGTGTCACATTCTGAAACCCATAGAGAGCTAAAAGCAGGAGATTGTCATTATTTAATGTTAAAACTATATATATACATACACACAGTGCCATGAAAAGGTTTTTGCCCCCTTCCTGTTTTGTACATTTTTTGCATATTTGTCACACTTAAAATATTCAGATCATCAGACAAATGATGATTTCATTTTTTAAGGGAAAAAAGCTGTCCAAACCTACCTGGCCCTACATGAAAAATTAATTTTCCCCTTGTTAAATCATGAAAGAACTGTGATTAACCACATTATTTTAGAAAGCTGAGCTAAATTTCACTAGCCACATCCAGGCCTAATTACTGCCAGACCTGTTGAATCCAGAAATCACTTAAATAGAACCTGTCTGACAAAGTGAAGCATGCTTAAAAAGCAACACATCATGATCTAAAGAAATTCAAGAACAGATGAGAAACAAAATAGTTGACATGTATCAGTCTGGAAAGGGTTATAAAGCCATTTCTAAGGCTCTGGGACTCCAGTGAACCACGGTCAGAGCCATTATCCACAAATGGAGAACACTTGGAACAGTGGTGAAGCTTCCCAGTAGTGGCCGTCCTACCAAAATTATTCCAACAGTGCCACATATGACACATCCAGGAGGTCATAAAAGAACCCAGAACAACATCTAAAGAACTGCAGGCCTCACTTGCCCCAATTAAGGTCAGTGTTCATGATTCAACAATAAGAAAGAGACTGGGCAAAAACAGCATCCATGGGAGAGTTTCAAGGCAAAAGCCATTGCTGACATAAAAGAACACAAAGCCTCGTCTCACATTTGCCAAAAAATATCTTGATTATCCCCAAGACTTTGGGGCAAATATTCTGTGGACTGATGCGACAAAAATAACTTTTTGAAAGGTGTATGTCCCGTTACATCTGGTGTAAAAACAACACCGCATTTCATAAAAAGAACATCATACCAACAGTCAAACATGGTGGTAATAGTGTGATGGTCTGGGGCTGCTTTGCAGCTTCAGAATCTGGATGACTTGCCATAATTGATGGAACCATGAATTCCGTACTCTATCAGAAAATCCTGAAGGAAAATGCCCAGTTGTCAGTTTGTGACCTCAAGCGCCCTTGTGTTATGCAGCAGGACAATGATCCCAAACATACCAGCAAGTTCCCCTATGAATGGCTCGAGACAAACAAAATTTAAGGTTTTGGAGAGGCCAAGTCAAAGTCCAGACTTAAATTCGATTGAGATGCTGTGGCATGCCACATGACCTTAAACAGTCCATTCATGCTCGAAAACCCTCCAATGTTACTGAACTTAAACAATTCTGAAAAGAAGAGTGGGTCAAAATTCCTCCACAGCGATGTGAAGGACTCATTGCCAGTTATCACAAACACTTGATTACAGTTGTTGATGCAAAGGGTGGCACAACCAATTATTAGATTTAGGGGGCAATTTCTTTTTTACATAGTGACATTCATACCCTTAAAAAATTAAACCATTAATAAAAAAAATCATTATTTCAAAACTGCATTTTGTATTTACTTGGGTTATCTTTGTGTAATATTAAAATTAGTTTGATTTGAATCATTCAAGTGTGACAAATATGCAAAAAATAAAAAAATATTCTTATATATTTTAAGTTCTTTAAGTTTAGGCTATTAATCTTTGTGTGGTTCAAAATGTATATTATTATTAGCAGTAGTAACTGTATACTGTATACAATGTAGAGATTTAGTTTTAACATTTTACACAGCACTTATGTGACGAGATTTTAACATGATGTAATGTGCTGCACCTGTATTATTTTTTTTTCATTGACCATTAGATTATTTAATAATTTACCTGAAGAAGTGGCTGATAGGAAGTGGTTTGGATTCCTCTCAGAACCACATGTGGGCAGCAGACATTGCTTTTAATGCCTTTCTAAATGACCTTTTTAAGTGTTTGGTTCTTTGAATCAGAATATACTGAAGAATGTCCTTTTATAGAGGACTACAAATATTTTACTAATTGTACTTTGTTAATTCTGTAGAATTATTTATAATTCCTATATAAAAACCAAAGCAAATATTAAAATATTTTATATATGTACTTCATATAAGTCTAAAATATTTTTTTCTACCAGCAATGGTAGACATATAAGAAGAGAAACATTTTCAATCAAATTGTTACAATTTATTTATATAGTGCTGTTCACAATGAATATTGCACAAAACCATTTAACAGAGAATATTGCCCTATCACAGATATCTTATTAAAATGGCTCATAGCCACCAAGGGTCATTTAACCATCAGTGGGCAAGATGACAGTGATGATGAGAAACACTTTACAAAAATACAACAAAAATAGTATTTAATTTATAGAAATAAGTGATTTGGTTATAATGTATTGTGTTCAAATAAAAATAAGTGATTTGGTTATAATGTATTGTGTTCAAATAAAGCGTTGTCTGTTGTATTTGGACAGATACTCTGGGCTCTGTATCCATTAATGGATGTAGCATTTTTTCTAAACCTTTTACAGTTTCATGGTCAGTGGACTAAAAGGATATCCTATCTATTGGAAATATTTTCTGGATGTTGTTCAGGAATTGTGACAGACCTATAATTTAATGGGGTGGCTAGCATCTTGTCATGAAACCTTACTGCCTGAGTGACAATCGGGTGGTCTGTGGGGCATCTGTCTGCCGTCTCAGAATGTGTCACACAACGCAACCCAACTTTAATATGAGCGAAGATCTCACAGATCTGGCTTCTCACCTCCCGCTGCCAGCAAGCATAAACAAGGGGATTTATTAGGGAGTTTGAGAGCCCCAGCAGCCAGAGTTGGTTCTCCAAAAAGTCATAAAGTTCACAGGTTGGACATAATGCCTGCACAATACTGACCACAAAAAAGGGGCACCAGCAGAGTGTGAAGCAACCAATCAGCACGGCAACAGTCCGCAGGGCTTTTACATGACCCCAATAACGGCTAGACGTCAGAATGCGTGAACCTGCTTGCTGGGCACGGATGCGCTTCTGATGGCCACAGGCAATTTTCAGGATGTCCATGTAAAAATAGATGAAGACTGAGAGTAATGGAAAGAAAAAAAGGCAGAAGACCACAATGATGCTCTTTGGCTCTATGACGGAGAAGAATGTGCAGACTTTGTGATAGCCTTCCTTCTGCAATGTTTTCAAAATGCTGGGTGAAAATCCCACAGTCACTGAAATGAGCCAGACGGGAACCAGAGCCCCAGCAATCATCTTACCGTTCATTAACTGCGAATAGCGCAGTGGCAACTTGATAGCTACGTAGCGGTCCAGTGAGATCAAGAACATGGTTAAGATGGAGGCTGCAGAGGGTGCCATGATAAAGGTCATGCGCAACAAACAAATGCCCTTCTCCATGGAGGCCGTCGTTCCTTCGAGAGCATCGGTGGCAATGCCAGTGATAGCCACGCCAACCAGGATGTCCGCTATGGATAGGTTTAAGACAAAACACCAGCTCTGGCAGCCCCTCTTGCGGATGAGGAGGACCAGGGCAATAACGACTAAAAGGTTGGTGGAGATGATCAAAATGGATACCGCACTAAGAATATAGCCCACGGCCACGACTTCTCTTTCTATCACAGCAGGGGTTGTGAGCTCTGGACTGGGTGCTGTCACTACGTAGTTTTCTCTCATAGTTTCCAAGGATGTCTCCTGAGTCCCATTGAAAGTGATCATTGTTGCATCAACTTTGATAAGAATTTTAAAAGTTTAAACAGACCAAGATACTGATGGTTTCAAGATTAAGAAATGGACACTGAGATGTAGATTTACTTTTCTCACATGGAACAAAACAACTTCCTTCTTCTGCTTCTGTAGTTTTGTTTATCTGCCCCTTGCTCTGTTTGGCTATCATCCAGGTCCCATCAGAGCATACTTCCTAGTGGAAGCGGCTATAGCCATGAAATTGCGATTATTTTGAAATTACAACCTAACCTTTCTGAGGTACAAGAAAATGTAGATCTTTTGATGAAATCTTTATCCTTGACTTTTCATAAAGAAATATTCTCAGGATACTTCTCAGAAGTTTAAGACACTGAAAAAGCGATAAGAGCCGATGAACTCCTTTCTCATGAAATCCATTCTCATCACAGTGAAAAAGTCTGATAAATTCAACAGAGAACATATTCCAACTGTGGAAAAGATGTCCAGAAGAAGGATTTCGAGTGAGAAGTCATTCTTGCATCTCTCAGTGCATCTTTCAGATTCGGTTGGCTTTAGGATGAAGGCAAAAAAATCATTTCTTCCATTTAAAATGAGGTGATGTGCCAGTGTCCTTTTTGTTGTCCGCAGATGTTTCTCTACCAGCATGGAATCAGTCTTCTAACTTTGGACAACCTAAAAGGGGGAAAGGAAACTGATGGACATGAAGAGAGGGTTGGGTTTGGAAAGAGGGCTGGGAGGTGGGTGGACACTAATAGCATGACTGTGATTACTCATGAGTGAACAAACTCTAAATAAACAGAAGCACTCACGGGTGAATAAATGCTTACCATATCCAAACCCTTTAACATTTTATCATTGGAGTCAGGGTGAATGCACAGATACTGATATGTTTGGGACCAAGACAAATCACTTAAAGCAGCAACCTCTTCAACTTCTCTCTGGAGTCATGGGAATGAGTCAAAGCCCTCAAGTACAATGGACTTAAAACCACACAACTGGTTTTTAACAATCTGCACATAGTCGTCCATACCGAGGAAAGATCTGACAGTGCTACACAATAAAGCCAGACTCCCACTGGTCAACAATGTGGCAATGTTATTCATCCCTACTAGACTGTTCACTGCTATTGAAAGTGGATTTTGGTCAGCAGTTGTTGTGCCCTCTGCTACACTCTGCCCACAGAAAGCTCTTGGATGTGGTTTGTCCTGAACTTTGCCAACCCCTAAACTAGACATCACAGCCCGTCTTTACATTGAGCTGCCTAAATAAGGAACATCTTGGGCTCTTTGAAAGGAATACTAACAATTGTTCAGGTTGTTTAGAGCACTGGGCAGAAGATGTCTTTAAAGCGAAGACTGCTTTCCATGTTGCTGTGCTGTGCGTACTGTTTGGCATCACTCTTCTGCCTTCACCCGGACAGAAACAACTGCATGTCAAATGGTGCCCGGTGAGTTTTTGGTTACACTTGTATTACATTTTTTAACACATCAAAATAAGTTAAAAATTTGTAACTTTTTAAAAATATGTTATACAAGATTCAACTCAAGTAGTTAATGTACTTCAGTGTATTTTAATGTATTGTTAAGTTAGTCTGTAGGGTTCAGGGGACATTTGGTTTGGGATTTATATGTTGTTTTTGATTGTTTGCTTTTTGATCTTAAACATATTATTTTATACTAAATTCCAATACCAGCTACCATACCGATCCCATATGTTCCTGAATTTTTGCAGTATATCAGATCCTCCTGTTTGTAAAAGGGGTGTGAGCAAGGTCATGATGTCTCAGATTTTATCATGGAAGGCATTTATAGAAAACCATAATGGGCACAGAAACTATAAAGCATCTAATCCTAATTGTCAATAAGTTAAAGTGATAGAACATAAAGGAAGTTATTTTGAACATTTACATTTATTCATTTAGCTGATACTTTTATCCAAAGCGACTTACAAATGAGAATTACAAATGCGTTTCAAGAACGTTTCAGCTGTTTGGAAAAAATCAGCAATTTGAGAGTGAGTAAATGACAACAATTTTTACTATCCCTATCATATAACAAAGTTCCCCATCTTTCAATTTGACATCTTTTGTGTGTTGCAGGAATCTGGTATCAGTTGTTCAGCAGCTGTACCAGCGTGTGATGAGGCTCCTACGCACCACTCTGTAACATCACAACTGCCTCAAACTAGAGGGAAGGTGAAACCGCTACGATCATCTACAGACTGCTTATCACGAGATCAGCATTACTGATATAAAACTGTGGTCATCTGAGCATGAAAACTTTAAAAGATATTCCCCGACATCATTAAAAGGTGCATCTTGTTTACAATGAGTTTGGGTGTTCGAATTTATGGTCCATAAAGATGCATTAAAAAAGTCATAAGAGAGATTTACAATGACACTTTATGCGATCTCTTTGCAGGTTGAGGTGTTCATTGCACATGCTGGTGTGTATTTGTAGGAGCACAGTCCTGTTAGAGATGGACAAACGTTGCTTGCATTACAACATGTGATATGCCATATCAAAACTTAGCTCATGATCTGAATAAACAGAGCAAAGTTGTACACGGATGAAACAGAGACAGAGTCAATAGGTGATTATTTTGTTATATTAGTGTCTCTTTGTTCAACTACATACTGTAGATATACTAAACATATGAAAAAAGGGACTTTGAAATAACTAAGACATTATCTTTGCAGTATTTACATATTAGGTATTGAGTTCAGTGACTGAAGGGTTCACAGTTTTAAATAAATCTTTTAACATTTACAAGGCCTACTGTAAGAATTTAAACAGTACTTTTTCACAAAACATTTTATTTTTGTAATTTTACGGGGAAGGAGCAGACTGCAGACTACTAATGATAAAAATGTGTAAAGATGAAAATGAAATAAAGTTACTAAAATTGGTTTGATCTCTGAATGTTGTTATTTTTGGTGAGCCAATACAATTTACTGCTTGAATGAAAACATAACCTGTAAAAGGTATTACATGAAGGATCACCCAAATTTGACAATTAATTTATTTTCTTTAAAAAAGGGTGAAATGTAAATCAAAGCGCACTGATTGCTTCCGCTTGAGAGGCAGGGTGACATTGAAAAGGGGAGGGGGTGGGGGAGTCTAGTCTCTTTCAAACTTCCGGGCGGGAACTTCCGGTAGAGGTGAATTGAGTTCCTGCTAGTGACACATGATGGGAAACTGAATGCCGTATGTGCGCTCCTGGAGTTTGACTGCGAAAAGTACAGTAATCCTACATGTGGTCGAGACGATGGAGTCCAAAATAAAATAACAGAGGTGACTGAAGCACCAAGCCCTCAGGTATGTGAGCTCACGAGGCGATATTAACTAGAAAGTCGTGATTACTCAGTTTTGTACTTTATAATGGTGAGAGGAGTTCTGCTCTAAGTTACCTGGCTAACAGTTGCAAGCCGTTAGATGTTCGATACTGAACCAAGAACAGCGATCTTTCATGCTAAGTCAGCAACATAGACACATCGTATTATATTCGTGCGTTTGGTGGCTATACGCTACTCTTTTAAATTTCAAACGGTAACCTTAAAAGTTAAAATGTTACACGATTTGATCAAAACAGGCGAGCCGCTGCTTGCTGTCACTCAACCTTCTTGGTGGCGGAAGTGGGTGGAGCATCAGATCATTTCGACTAATCGGCATGGCTGACAGAATTATTGACAGCGTGCACAACCAATAGGATTTCCGCAAATTTCCTATGGCGCTTGCAATGAGTCTTTAATGCGGTTCGTCTTATTCCGGTGAACATTTGTCTATACGTCTGACAAGACTGGCTGGAACACAGACGGGTAGCGCTATGTTGTACAATGTGAGATTAAAACAGCTGATTTGCTCCTATTTTGGCATTCTGCTGTTTTTAGTAGGACTCCATCAAGCCGAAGGGGCCGCAACAGAAATGGCAAACCTGAACTGGAAGCCGTTTGTTTTTGGGGGAATGGCCTCAATGGTCGCAGAATTCGGTGAGTCTGTGCACCTGCTGTTTTTACATCATCATCATCATCTAGTACAGATCTCTTTGGTCATTAATGGTTGCATAGAGCATGCCTTAACACATGTTAAGATCTCAAATGGACTGTCATAATGCATATTAATATTTGAAGGAGAATATAGATATTTTAGTTTTATTTATTTTTTTTGCTTACATGCCCAATTAACTGATATATTGAAACTTGTTTCTAATTTTTTGACACACTTAAAAGTAAATAATCATTAGGTGATGACAATAAAATGTATGCATTGCAAGTAAATTTTTATTATTAACATTATTATAATTATTATTGGTTAAATCATTGTTATTGCTATTAGTTGCTTTATTGAAATATACTGTCATATAGATTTTACAGTATTTTCTTTAGAAGCACAATTACTTTTTTTGCCACATTAAGGGACTGTGATTTGTTAACGCAAGAACGCTCTTGTTCAGCACAACGTTGCAGAGCATGAAAAACAACATTCCCCACCACACGGTGTACAATAAAACTGAAAAAGTCTGGGGTGGGATATTAGATGAAATATAAGAGAGACGGTATATATTTACAACTGAAGCTGATAATAGATAAAGTACTAGTATGCAGCATTAATATTAATATTAAATCACCATTGATCATTTGATAATTAAATCTTGCAGGTACGTTTCCCATTGATCTCACAAAAACACGGCTCCAGGTTCAAGGGCAGACGCACTGTATGGAGGTCCGATATCGGGGCATGTTCCACGCTTTGTTCAGGATTGGTCGTGAAGAAGGCATCCGGGCGTTGTACTCTGGGTGAGTGCAGGTTATTTGAGTATTCTGAGTGACAGCAAATGCTTCAATTGTGGTGGAGCATTTTTGTTTTACTTCAGCAACAGTGTTATGGTGTTTTGTCGTATATTTTCTGAAGATCGTAGTTGTGTTCCCTTTTAAAGGCATATTTGCAACCGATGCAGTGATTTAAGGGTTTTAAATACAGCTGATAGCTGTAACAAACTCTAAATATAGATGATATTTAATTCACATGGTCTGCACGGGTCTGTAGAGGAGCTGAGTCAAGTGAAACTGGGTCCACTGCTTTGGCATGAGCAGACTGCTGTCGTTCGAGTTTAGCTTATTCGTGTTGTCTGTGTGTCACTTGAGCATTTTGTTTTTCAAACCATCATCTCACATATTAATGTGCTTTTTTTTTGTTGTTTTGTTTTTCTCTGGCCAGAAGCTTACTGTTTCTGTCATTTCCTATAATTTTAGGTCTATGCATTCATTATTATTAATAGAAATTTTGCATTTAAACTTTTTTTTTAAAACTTTTTTTTTTTTAGTGCTGTCAAATGATTAATTGCGTCCAAAATAAGTTTTTATTTACATAATATATGTGCGTGTAGTGTGTATATTTATTGTCTATAAATACATACATGTATATATTTAAGAAAAACATGTTGTTTATATATTAAATATTTATCTATAATATAAATATATACATGTAAACAAATTAAACATAACAAAAAAATATATATAAATACATATATAGATATATATATATATATATACAATATATATATATATATACATATATAGATATATATATATATATATACATTAAACACATTAGAAAAACATACTTTTTTTTTTTTTTTTTTTTCACTTGTCTTGCAATAAATCTGTCATCTGATTCATGAACTATTCACTGGGCTTGCAAATCTCACAGGATGATGCTTTTGTAAATTGGACCCATCCAGTCTCAAATGTTCCTGAGTCAAAAACCCACTGATTCAATGATTGGGTCAGAGCTAAGTCTCCAGGGCTACTTCCAGGTTCAGGATTATTTGGTCTTCAGGGTTGCTTGATTAATACAGGCAGGTGTGCTGGAGCAGAATTGGAACTGAAGTTTGCAGGATGGTAGCTCTCCGTGGGCATGGTTGGAGATCGTTGGTGTACTACATTCACCACTGATCACAACACTTTCGCATCATGGCAACATTTTACATGGACACAGAAACTTTTTTTCAGAAAAAACAAAATCTAGTTCTAAATGTATGTAAGAAATATCTTTTCCTTTTTTTTTAAAGTGCTGTAACTTTGTGACTGTATTAGTGTAAGTTATTGAATATAAAGAATATTTGTCTAAATCTTAATTATGAAGTGGGACGATGCTGTATTTGTCTAACAAATATATTTTCTTACAAAAAAAAAAAAAATCTGCTTTTGCTGTGAAATCAACTATGGTAAAATGTCCTACTTCTGTTGAACCTCTTTGCACAAAACTTTGCATATATGCTTTGCATGATTTTGTCATTGCTTTATGAATGGGGAAAAATGTTTGATGTGCAGTCTTCAATGTTTTCTAACACTAACAAAGACCATATTGATGCAGTTCTCTATTTTGATTATTCTGAAAAACAGCAATGGCTAATCATTCAAGCTCTGTGTTAATCCTGACATTATGTGCTTGTTAGTCTTTAACCCCAGTATGGAAATAAAGCATTGACCTTGAAGTTTTGTGCTTTTTATTCACAGAATTTCACCTGCGCTCCTCCGGCAAGCTTCCTACGGGACAATCAAGATCGGTACATACAACACACTGAAGAAACTGTTTGTTAGTCGTCCAGAAGGTGGGTTTACGGGATGTCAAAAAGTATGTCAAAAGAGTGCATGTTTTTTATTAGCATGCATAGATTAGGGTAGAGTAATACTGTTAACAGACTCTACCGAAATCAATGTTGAGCATTAGTCCAGCATTCATTTAGTTGCCATGAGTAGTGTTAGTGTGGATATGCCTAAGTAATGCATTTTAACGTGTAAGAATGCATTTTAATTAGCTACCTAAAACTGAGATTGTAAAAGTAACACATCATATTTAATATGCAAATTTCTAAAGCCTCTAAATTAACATGATCAAGTCTTTGCTGAAAAACCTGCTATGTACAATTTACTACATGCCATCTTATTGATCATTAATTTTTTTAGCTGCCTGAAAATCATTTGAGTGTAATTCTATAAATATCCCTCAGGTTTCTTCTAAAAAATGATGTATGGATAGTCATGTTAAAATGTATCAAGGTTTTTGAGAAATAATTATTTGTACTTCTCACAGTCTCCGAAATATAAACACCAGAACTTAATGATCATAAAACTAAGCATTTTAAAATCACATTATTAATATTATTGTGATGTAGACTGAAAACTAAAATGTATTTTCTTTTTATGTTAGTGGTCTACTATACTGTTATAAAGATCTTACTGATTTGCATTACAAACTATCAGAATTTCATCTTACTTACTGGCTATATTTTGGCTCATATTAAAATCCTTATCATATGTGATATTTGGCAAAAAGTTTTTACAAGGGTTAATAGACATGCAACAAAATGCTATTGCTTTAAAGGATGAACAAATTTAATTTAGGCTTTTATTCACATATAAACATTGATCAAAGCACTTGTATAGAGCACTATTGTAAATGGAAGCTCAAATGTGCCTGATTGACTTGCAGGAACAAACCTTATTGGACTTTATTCTGTTTTCTCACCTGTGACTGTTGCTTCAGCTGGTGGCTTTTGACTAAGTGAATGGTGTAACACACAGTGGGATTTACATAACAGGTTTTTAAGGAATAGGTTTTTTTTTTGAGACTTAAATTGAGCATTTAGCTCAATTTTCCACCATTACCCAGCTCTACCAATACTGAACTACAAAACAAGGTGTAACCACCATCACTAATGTGCGGTCCAAACAAAAGGTGCTAAAGCGGCAGACAGACACGTCTCTAGCATTACCTTATCTGGTGCTGGCGCCAGCCGATTTCCATCTGACATAGTACAAAATCTTCTCTTCTCTGCAAACAGTATCTGTATTACTTGAATCTAAGAATGGCCAGGACCGTAGCTTTTTATTGTATTGAATGAACAGGCCTTATTTAGGCTCTTCTGGCCAATTTCTGTTGCTTTCACTCTGCATGCTTTTCCAAGGATGTTGCCACTTTGTGTCAAATGCTTATTTTGATGTACTGTAGGCGTAGCTTTTTTCTCCTGTCATCATCACACTGAACTCTAATCTCATTCATTCATCTATCTTTTGTGTGCCTTGCTCAATAAAGGCTGGGTGCCACATCTTAAAGTAGTGGAACAAGACTTTACTTAAAGAGCTTTTACAAAAATAGGGCTTTTTGGGTGATTTTTAAATTAGTTTTTGAATGAGTAATTTGATTATTGCTCGTCTATCTTTTTCCTGCCTTACTCTCTTTGTAATATTATTGATTTATTATTGAATTGTTAAACTGTTTTTGTTCTGTGGCTTTTTGTAATGACGTATTGAAAGACATTCTGAAACTAATGGCTGTTCTTATTTTTTTTTTTTTTTTTCAGATGAGACTATGGTGATTAATGTGTTCTGTGGTGTGGTGTCTGGAGTTTTGTCATCCTCTTTGGCAAATCCAACTGATGTGCTTAAGGTAAGCAAAATCAAATCCACATATCCTTTAAAACCAGTCAAAACAAATGTTGGCATAAATAATCCCAAATGTGTTAATGTAATTATGCATAGTACTTATAAAGCAATAATGTTTTTTTTTTCTCCTGGTTTGAGATTATGAGTGTTTTTTTTAGGTTATTTACATTATATATTCATTAGGTTTTAGCAGTTGCGTAATTATATAGAAAGCAGGGTGAGTCATGGCTAAGATAATTCTTACATAAAATAACCTCAGAGTTATTTTGATTATGAATTAAAATTTGACAAAGTCACTTCTGTAGTGAGAGCCAGCTCTCTGCAGTTTAAGTAACTTTGCAAGCTGAAAAATGTCTTCCTTTTAATTATTTGGAGACTGTCATTCATGCATACATTTTAACCAAGCTAGATTACTGTAATGCACTTTATGCTGGAATTAGCCAGCCCTTACTTTCACATCTACAACCAGCACAGAACCCCGCAGAATTGACCAGTGTATAGTCTGGTACTTTATATGAAGTTTTGTCCATACAGGTGCATCTCAATAAATTAGAATGTCGTAGAAAAGTTCATTTAATTCAGTAATTCAACTCAAATTGTGAAACTTGTGTATTAAATTAATTCAGTGCACACAGACTGAAGTAGTTTAAGTCTTTGGTTCTTTCAATTGTGATGATTTTGGCTCACATTTAACAAAAACAACAAATCTCAACAAATTAGAATATGGTGACATGCCAATCAGCCATGCAAAGGTTTCCTGAGCCTTCAAAATGGTCTCTCAGTTTGGGTCACTAGACTAAAAAATCATGGGGAAGACTGCTGATCTGACAGTTGTCCAGAAGACAATCATTGACACCCTTCACAAGGAGGGTAAGCCACAAACATTCATTGCCAAAGAAGCTGGCTGTTCACAGAGTGCTGTATCCAAGCATGTTAATAGAAAGTTGAGTAGAAGAAAAAGATGCACAACCAACCGGGAAAACCGCAGCCTTATGAGGATTGTCAAGCAAAATCAATTCAATAATTTGAGTGAACTTCACAAGGAATGGACTGAGGCTAGGGTCAAGGCATCAAGACGTGTCAAGGAATTTGGCTACAGTTGTCGTATTCCTCTTGTTAAGCCACTCCTGAACCACAGACAACGTCAGAGGCGTCTTAACTGGGCTAAGGAGAAGAACTGGACTGTTGCCCAGTGGTCCAAAGTCCTCTTTTCAGAAGAGAGCACGTTTTGTATTTCATTTGGAAACCAGGGTCCTAGAGTCTGGAGGAAGGGTGGAGAAGCTCATAGCCCAAGTTGCTTGAAGTCCAGTCTTAAGTTTCCACAGTCTGTGATGATTTGCGGTGCAATGTCATCTGCTGGTGTTGGTCCATTGTGTTTGTTGAAAACCAAAGTCACTGCACCCATTTACCAAGAAATTTTGGATCACTTCATGCTTCCTTCTGCTGACCAGCTTTTAGAAGATTTTGATTTCATTTTCCAGCAGGATTTGGCACCTGCCCACACTGCCAAAAGCACCAAAAGTTGGTTAAATGACCAAGGTGTTGGTGTGCTTGACTGATCAGCAAACTCACCAGACCTGAACCCCAAAGAGAATCTATGGGTTATTGTCAAGAGGAAAATGAGAAACAAGAGACCAAAAAATGCAGATGAGCTGAAGTCCACTGTCAAAGAAACCAGGGCTTCCATACCACCTCAGAAGTGCCACAAACTGATCACCTCCATGCCACGCCAATTGAGGCAGTAATTAAAGCAAAAGGAGCCCCAACCAAGTATTGAGTACATGTACAGTAAATGAACATACTTTCCAGAAGGCCAACAATTCACTAAAAATGTTTTTCTTTTTTTTATTGGTCTTATGAAGTATTCTAATTTGTTGAGATGGTGAATTGGTGGGTTTCACAATTAAAAGAACCAAAGACTTAAACTACTTCAGTCTGTGTGGATTGAATTTATGTAATACACGACTTTCACAATTTGAGTTGAATTACTAAAATGAACTTTTCCACGACATTCTAATTTATTGAGATGCACCTGTATATTCAGATAGATCTCATGATTGGTGTTTTTTCATTTAGACATTAACACACGTTGTTCAAGTACACAAACTCAGCCGCAGCATTTGACCATTTGCATGCGAACACATTTTGGGTAGTAAGAAGTTAATGAGCTTAAGTATGCATGCTCTTGGCTCTGTGTGTGTACTTGTGTTAAAAATCTTTTTGGCTTTATCTTTAACCTCACTTTTTAGTTTTTACAACACCGATCACATTGAGTTTTCTTTTTTTTTATCTTATGTCCTGTTATTTCCCTCTGCTTTTTCAGATTCGCATGCAGGCTCAAGGCAGCCTGTTACAGGGAAGCATGATGTCTAATTTCATCAACATTTACCAGACAGAAGGCACGCGAGGCCTGTGGAGGGTGAGTGCTTTCATTGTCTCATCTTTCACATCGGTGGTGAGATTTTCAAATGTGTGGCCATCAGTTGTTTGAATTGCTCTGTAGCATTCCAGCTTTTTAAATGTAACACATTTATAGGTTTTGCTTTAAAACTGTGATGTTTTCATTGTTTTCAGGGTGTAATTCCTACTGCACAAAGGGCGGCCATCGTGGTGGGTGTAGAGCTGCCAGTTTATGACATCACCAAGAAGCATTTGATTGGTTCAGGCCTCATGGGAGACACAGTGCTGACTCATTTCATGTGAGTATCTCTACCAGTACTTGCTGTGTCAATTCAAAATGTAATTTATTTATGAGGCACAAACTTTGACTTTGAGGAACGTGATCCATATCGTTTCTTCTGTTTATTTAGTTCCAGTTTCACGTGTGGTCTGGCAGGTGCTTTGGCCTCCAACCCAGTGGATGTGGTGAGGACACGTATGATGAATCAACGTGTGGTCGCAGGTAACCCTCTGTACAAGGGCACCCTGGATGGACTCATGCAGACCTGGAAAAACGAAGGCTTTTTTGCTCTCTATAAAGGCTTCTGGCCCAACTGGCTGCGTCTGGGGCCCTGGAACATAATTGTATCCTTTAGCAATAAAATATACGGAGTGTCTAGTTACACTGTGCAAATAGCCCGCCTTGTTGGCAGAGGCTATTTACACTAGCTTTATACTAGCTCTACCCACAAACGTGTGATAGGGATGGTCAACACTGTAAAAGACGGCAGACAATCGTCAACTCCAGTGGCGTAGATGGTAAAGCGCGTACCGTAGTCTTTTTGATGCAGTCGACCCGGGTACGAATCCGCCTTTTAACAAGCTTTTTTTCCCCCTCCCTTTTCAAATCTCACATCACAGCGGGAAAGCATTTATTTTCAGTAAAAATGAAGGAAATAATCAAAAAGTTGAAAATCGCGTATCGGTTAGGTGTAGGGAGGGCTTTTTTGTCGCTATAAGGTGACATCCATTTAATAATTTGCATTAAAATTATAATTTACACTCAATACGTTATTACTGCATACTGTTTTATAATGTACTATAATACTGATGTGTAGATAATTGCCACTTTTTACAATAAGTAGTATAAATAGCAGAAAATCCTGCTATTTTAACAGTGTAAATAGAATCTATAGCTATCTGCACTTATTGTAAATAACTTCCATCACTATTTGCACTTATTGTAAATAGCATCTATTGCTAAGAAAATATGCTATCTTCACTTAGTGTAAATAGCCGCTGCCTAAAATATATTGTTTTGACTTCATTCATATTTTGATCCTTGGTTTTTTAGTGTTTGCATAGTCCAACCACTAGAGGTCAGCATATCATAACATGAAGTTGGCTGGCGTTTTCACATAAGCTATGAGACATTTTCTTTACTACACAAGTTAGTACTTTTCTTTCCCCTTTAACTGACAGCACATACAGTAATTGCCTCTGATTGTTGGCTGTTTTTATACACGCACATATATATAGAGTGGCCCCAAAAAATATTTGGACTGTTAGACCACTAAGGATGTACTGTGTAAGTATGTTTGCATCAAAAGTGAAATTTTGCTAATCAATATATGTAATGGTAAATTTCTCTGCTTTTAGCATTACATTACTTGCTCACCAATAGATCTTTTGCAGTGAATAAGTGTTGTCTGAACAAGAGTCTGATAACAACTGAGAGCTGATAAAAACATCACCTTATTCCACAAGCAATCCACACGATTCCAGTCCATCAGTTCACATCTTGTGAAACGAAAAGCTGCATTTTTGTAAAAAAAAAACAACAAATTCATTAAGGTGTTTTTAACTTCAAACCATTGCTTCTGGCTGAAATGCATCCATAGTCCAGAGTTTTGTCTGAATCAGGAGAGAAATATGCACAGATCAAGTACTGTTTACAAGCAAAAACGGTCTAAACCAGAGTTATCGGCCAATAAAAGGTATTTTTCCTTCACCATTGGCAGATGGTTTAAAAAAAAGTCGATGATTGGGGCCGATTATTTACTGTTAGTCAAAAGAGGGCAGAAAAATTTGTCAGACTGTAACTCATACTGTGTTTTAAGAAAATCACTTGTGTTGACTTAAGGGCTGTCATCCGATAATACTGCGCCAACAGTTAAAAATAGTGAATAGTGAAGTCATACCACAAAATAAACATGAATGAATGTCAGAAGTTATGTTGAATGATACAGGACAACTTACCGAAATTTTGATTAGTTTCAATTAAAGGCATCAAATAAAACAACTTGTGTTCAGTATGTCACTTGACCTTGCATTTACCTCAGGATAGATATTTAGTGTTCACAGTTGGTTAGTTAGCTATAAAAAAGCATATCTTGCCAGCAGTGAATTCCCCTTTAAGTGTTTGAAAGTAGGGCTGTGCAAAAAATCGAATACGATTTTCATGCGCATCTCGTCAATAAAGATTAGTAGTAAATCGCCAGCATGGGCTTTCAGACGGAGCGGCATTTACTACACAAGGCCGTAGTTCACTGACAAGCTACACAAAATTGCGTTCAAAATCCCAGGCGATTCATTGCAGATTATGAACACGATTTTGTGTAGCTTGTCATTGAACTATGGCTCTGTGTAGTAAATGCCGCTCCATCTGAAACAGGGTTGCCAGGTTTTCACAACAAAACCTGCCAAAATACTACTCAAAACTAGCCCAATCGCATTTCAAAGTGTCCAAATGCATTGCGAGGACACTGTATATAAGAATATTCATTCATTCCCAACAAACTATACTTCAGATGTGTGTGGTTATTGAAGTCATGCAGACAGTCAGTCAATAATGATACTCACACAAAACTTTGGATATAGTGATCATTGAAAATAATGTTCAATAATTCTGTGACAACGGCCATCTTTGAACCTCTCTCACTGTATGACATAGGACCACTGATTAGGAGCTACGATCACAGAAATTGCTGTGATTGTTTCACAATATTAATCTTTTGTCTGGGACACCCAAAAATCGTGCAGTGTGTCTCAGGCTTAAAGGATTGGCCAGACTGATTCAAATGGTTGTCTTTTTGATCCTTGTTTGTTTTTAACTATTCATTAAAATAATTAGCTAATAAGAGTCAGTCTTGAATCAGACTGGTCGAGCTGTATGATTTTGTTTTCTTAACATTTAAAGTTCAAATAAGTCATTTGATTAGGAATTGGAATACAATGGCGAATTGTTTGTTTTTGTGTGCAGCCGCAACACATTCAATACAAGTGGTGAACTCTGGGAAATATTTAATTTATGAGCACCCCTGCTGAAAAGCAGTGCATGAAACACTGAACTTCGCTCCAGGCAAAACATAATTCATATTGTGACATAAGCATAATATTTGTGTGTGGGGTTACTTCTGAATCTCTTGGATGAATGAGTTGACTGTATACAGAGTCTATGATGTTCTTGTGATCCTTGACTTACGTTTCAGTTCTTCATCACCTTTGAGCAGCTGAAGAAGCTTCCATTGTAGAGTTTGTGACTTGACTGAACTGTGTATGTGCTTGGGTGTGTGTGTGTGTCTATGGCTTCAGCATTTTCCATCCCTTCTCCATCACACACCTATAATTATTTTTAGAACATTTATTTTGTTCTCATTTGCATTGTACATACTTGACCTATTTAAACACACTTGTTTTTGCACCTAAATGCTTTATTTTTCACTTCCGGCAGCTATCTTGTCCGACAGCGCCATGTTCACAGGCCCAGTGGTGTTTTCATAGTACATGCTTGAGAAGCCACACTGGTGAATATTTGAGGTAAAGGGCTATAGTGAAAACTGGAAACCACCAGACATAGTTTCTCCACACTGGCTAGAGAGTTTGGAATTATAGCATAGTGCTTAAAGTTACTAAAAACACATCCGCCATGTGGGAGATGTAGAGCAATAGTTTAGTGTAGAACTGAATGCAGTTGGGGAATATAAGCAGAAATATTTGAGGTCCACGCACTCCAAATTAAATATTGTCCTTGTAATTTAAAATGCTCACATGTAAACACAGCTTCAGTGATAAGAATGTAGTTTGCTTCATCTGTAGACTGCAGATGTGATTGCCCATGTTGCAAACTTCTAGACAGCCCAAATTAATATCAAATGAACTAATAAGGGGTGCTGTGGCCTCATATCCTGTATCTTTGAGCTCAATGGGCATTCATAAAACACAAGCAAATTTCAGTGTAGCTTAAGTCTGTTCTCGCCCAAGTGGTCGCATTTAATTCAGCATTGCACAGAAATTCTGTTGTGCGCAAAAAAGCTTCTTTTATCCCATATTATGTCAAGGACCCCTGAAAAGCTCCTTGGAAATGGGTGAGAAGTTTATGCTTGAACATGTACAGAATTCTAAGCACTCGTGACTGCGCACAAGCTTTTCATTTCCTTATTTTTTATTTTTTTTTGCAGTGTTGTCTTTGTTGCCATGTACATTTGCATGTGTGTATGTAGCGTGTGTGTGCTTGTGTTCTGAGAAGCACATGTAAAATGTCAAATATTTTGGCAGCTGTGAAAGTGTGTAAATACTGCTACTGTACGGTAGAATAAAACATTAGCATATATAGTTTTTTGTTTGTTTGTTAATTTTAAACTAGATTTTGTGGAAATGGGTGTCAGTAGCATTTTTGAGTGCTTGCCTCTTTGCCAAAGTGTACATGTATTAAACCAGAACTGCACTGATGTTGCTGGTTTTTAAAAGTGACACATTATTATTGTTATTATTGGGAAAGTACTGTTACATATTTATTATTGTATGCCGCCATATTTCAAGCCTTACCACTTCCTGCTTTTATATTTATGCCTTTGCCTGGTTGTTTTATGTCTCTCGGTATGCTAGCCAAACATGAAGTGTTGAACTTCTGTTATAATTTACTGTCTATATTGTTCATAATCTTTAAAATGCAAATCAAACTGTACTGTAAACTTCTAAGCAAACATCCTTGCTTAAGTATTATGGACACGCTGTTTCTTCATATGACTTTAAGGGGACAAGATTAAAAGGTTTAATGTATGTAATGCCTGGGTTATTCAGGGGTTTTCATATTTGTTATACTTCCAATTTTTTTTTTCTGAGCTTTGGCTTTTGCTAGATTGGTGACTACAGCATGGTGCATGATGTATTCCTCTCTAAATAACTTTGGAAAATGCTATTTCATTATGTGCAAAGACCAAGAACCACATTAACCCATGTGCCAGTGTTCTTGCTTCAGTTTACTGTTAGTAACTCACGAATCGTTAGGTTGAGAACATTTTTGCTGTTATGCTCCCTCAGGTTTTTTTTTTTTCTTTGCAAGTTTTTTATTTTTTTTCTTCATATATACAGCTTTATTTATATTTTTATTTATTTATTTTATTTTTTTGTTTGTTTCTTTTGTGCAGAGGTACTTTTTAAATTTGTTCGTTTGGATGTATAATGGAAATCAGGATGAATTTTCTGACAATGTTGTACATTGAGGGAAATTATAGAATGTATTACCCAGATTAATTTGATAAATGTGACCCTGGAGCACAAAAGCAGTCTTAAGTCACTGGGGTATATTTGTAGCAATAGCCAAAAATACATTGTATGGGTCAAAATGATCGATTTTTCTTTTATGCCAAAAATCATTAGGATATTAACTAAAGATCATGTTCCATGAAGATATTTTGTAAATTTCCTACTGTAAATATCAAAACTTCAATTTTGATTTTACATTGCTAAGGACTTCATTTGGACAACTTTAAAGGCGATATACTCAATATTTTGCTTTTTTTGCACCCTCAGATTTCAGATTTTTAAATAGTTGATTTATTTAAATTTAATTTAATTTTAATTTATTTAAATCTCAGTTTTGAAAAATTGACACTTAAGACGGTTTTGTGGTCCATGGTCACAAATATGATATAATGAAAATGTGCAGAATAAAAAGGGGTATATACACACACAAATTTGGTAATCAAGTATTGAATAGTAAATATTATATCATGTAGTAACTTTAATACCCGGCACAGCTTTTCCTCCTACATGCAGTTAAACCTTTGATACATTATATAATTGCTTAATATTACCAATTTCTTTGTGATCCAATCTTTTGGTTAAGTGTCTTTGGTGAACACAAACATAATTTATTGATCTGTTGCTTGGATAGACAATGAATTGTATCGAGAATGCCTTTTTTCTTTTGTGGATGGTTTGATTTATTTAGCTTTGTTTAATGTAACTGTGCACCCTGACAATAAATACAATGTTCACTGAAAATTGCTTTGAATAGGTCCCATTTAGTCCCATTGAGGCGTAGGAGCAAATGATGGTATGTTATTTTCAACAAAAACATCATACAAATCTTGTATGTATTTATTATTTTTTAATATTATTGCATACAGGTTTAGCAGCTGAGGTGCATACAATGCTATAATAAATGTAAGATTGACTTTCTGCATTGATTTGTTAATGCAGTTTATGAGGCTACAGGCATTGGATTAAAAAAGTGATTCATATTAATGATATTCATATTATTAATATAGCATCATACAAACAATGCACTTCCATGCTAAGTGTTTAGCTTGGTCCTGTATTCACAAAACATTGTATCTTGCCCCTAAGAGTTCTCATAAATAGCAGAAGTTCTTAGGCAAGAGTCTTCTCTTAAAACCTGTTCACAAAGCTGCTGAGGGATGGGGAGAAATCTTAAGCTAAGAGAAAGTGCGGGGTTGCCCTGGAGCCATGGATGATATCAACAAGTTTAATATGCCCGCAGTGATTGACTGATATAGGGGATATGTTTTTGTCAGTGATTTAATCATAGAAATATTGTAAAACAAGGTTTCATGTAGCTATATTAGTGGCTTAGGATGGAGACCTCTTGACTACCCCTAACTTTTCACAGGTTTAGGATCTGATTTTGCACTAAAATACTTTGTGAAATACTATTAGAGCAAAAATGTTAAAGGCCAAAAAATAGGACTGATATAATTTTTAAAGGGGTCATATGACGTTGCTAAAAATAAAATTATTTGGTGTAATGCAATGTATTTATGCGGTTAAAGGTTAAAAAAAAAACAAAAAAAAACATTATTTTTCACATACTGTACATCAGGGTTATTCAAATCTTACCCTCGAGGGCCAGTGCACTGCAGAGTTTAGCTCTAACCCTGATCAAACTCACCTACCTGTGATTTTCTAATGATCCTGAAGACACTGATTAGCATGCTTGTGTGTTTGATCAGGGTTGGAGCTAAACTCTGCAGTGCACTGGCCCTCGAGGGTAAGATTTGAATAACCTGCTGTACATTATTGTTTCTCCTCTATGCCCCGCTTTTTGAAACGCTGCGGTTTTTACAAAGCTCTGTGAAAGCCGATCCGGCAATCCACAGCACAAAGTTGATGTATTTCTTAAGCGACCAGCACGGATCAGCTCCAGGCATGACAAAGCGGATCTCATCCTCTTTTGTAAGGCCAAACAAAGTAGTTTCGCTTTCACAATGAAACACACAGCGTCTCAACAACATGGCATGTGGCAAAAAGTATTACAGTGTAGTACCGTGATTTGTGGGACCTGACACCATGGTATTACCACGGATATTTGGAAATTTGATGTGGTATTCCTTTATTATCTTATGATATAGGCACACACAGAGGTGCAACATCTATGCACTATATGCAGTGCATAGGGCCCCATTTCCCCCAAATCATTCTGTGAAAATCTTCATTAAGATTCATTTAGACTTCATTTAGAAATAATCAAAAGCTTATTTGTAAAAATAATAATAATAATAATAATAATGAAAGGATAATTTTGTATTTAACTTTTGTTTAGACATTGAAATTAGTTAAATTATTAGCAAGTGAGCACAGCTGCTCTACCTTAAACATTACTGTCACACACACAGTCACAGGGGCAAAAAACAAAAACAAATGGAAATTGGAAAAATATTGCAATAAATAAGGACAACAAATCCAAGTGAAAAACAGATTGGTAAGCTTAACCTATCAAAAAAAAAAAAATTGTGGTATGTTTGTGAAATAAATGTTCGATTTACATACGAGAGAAACAAAGGAGATTGTTAATAGGTATTCAAAATATTTACATTTCACTGTTTCAAATTCATGTAGATGCAGGGAGTTTTAAGTTTTTAAAAACTCTTGCTATTTCACACTTCAGTACAAAACAGTGCTGGACTTTTAAATATTACAATAGAGATTATTGCTACAACAGTGTTTTTTTGTTGTTGTTGTTTTTTAAATGTCAAAATATAAATCTAAAAGCAAAACAAGTGAAAATAACTATATTAGGGAGTGGGAATGGCTGATGAGCCAACGAGTAATCCTGTGCAGCCATGGTTATAGTGGTACAATCATGTCATTTTTATATGTAAAATATTTGTTTAAAGTGGCAGAAATCTTCCACGTGTAAGCTTGGCATATTTTCCATGAATTATCTTTATGAATAAAAATTAAGGGGAAAAAAATACATATCTTCTTTAAAGTGAAAAATATGAATACATTTGAGACAAATAAATAACAAAAAATACCATACATGCCCCCAGAACTGCTTAACTAGAAAGAGAGCAATATTACATGTATTGTTTGAAAAAAATAAGTTTTAGGGTATTGCCTCAGGTCAAACAGCCTTAAGAGTTTGTCTGTTTGTTTGTTTACTTATTTATTTATTGGTTTTGTTTTGTTTTTGTTAAGGCATAGAAAATGGGGGAGTGGTTGCACATCTTTTACCCCTGATAAGTTTGAATTTCTCCAAGCAATTATGCTTTTGGCATAATCTGCTATTGCAAATGAGAAAGTTGTGTCGAGAAACTGATTTGATTTGATTTGAGAAAAATTATTTGAGAAACCACTGAATGTGTGAGTAAATTACCATTCATATATAATTTAATAATTACAGAGCCGAAGTTATTGACTTGCAGAAAGTTCTGTAAGGGTTAGTAGCTATAGGGCCGGGGCACTCAACAGGCGGTCCATCTGCATTAATTATGCAGCCTGCGTCATGCTGAAGATTAATGTATTTTTATTTGCACATTTTGTATAGTTCTCTTATTGCTTCAGACGTTTGTTCTATTTGAACGAAAGTGCCCTGTGAAGTGGACATCAAAGGATATTCCGCCATGATTCCAGTTCGAAGCGAACATATATGTTCCATTCAAAGTGCATTGAAGTGTGCGAGACGTGAATTTAAATTGTATTTATTTACCGAGGTGTATGATGTCACACTTGCCAGTGTGTGAAGATGTTGCGCAGTGCAAATCCGTGAATAAATGTTCTGAAGTGAAGTAAACTTCAACAGATTTCCCCTGCTCAGGGAGTAAGGAGCAATGAACACTGTGTTGGGACCATGTCAGTCGGAACACAGTGAGCATGGAGCTCACTTCTAATGAGCTGATTATCTAAATCAGGTGTGTTAACAAAGAGAGACATACAAAATGTGCAGAGCAGGGGGTTGCGAGGACTGGAATTGAGAACCGCTGTTCTATACGGTAATAAAGGCTATGTCGATTAGCATTGGATTATAAATATACTTTATTATTATGAAAATACAAGATGGCTTAAAGAACACAGATATAACGTCTCAGGTTACGTATGTAACCATGGTTCCCTGGGAAGGGAAATGAGACACTGCATCCTCTAGGGGTCGCTATGGGTAATGACTTCAGCGTGACCAGTGTCTGAAGCATACATCTAAACTCGACAATAACATTGGCCGGCGACAGCCTGTGACATCATCACCCAGCGCAGCCACAGTATAAAAGGGTGCCAGGAGAACACGTCATCCGCTTCTTCATCTGAAGCTTACGTCTGAAGCATGGCAAGGGAACTAGAGGACACAGTGTCTTGTTCCTTTCTCAGGGAACCATGGTTACATACGTAACCTGAAACGTTCCCTTCCGAGAGAACTGTGTCCTCTAGGGGTTGCTATGGGATATGGAATGGAAAAAGGAATGGAATAATTTACAAATCTCATAAACTTATATTTTATTCACAATAGAATATAGATAACATATCAAATGTTGAAAGTGAGACATTTTGAAATGTCATGCCAAATATTGGCTCATTTTGAATTTCATGAGAGCTACACATTCCAAAAAAGTTGGGACAGGTAGCAATAAAAGGCCGGAAAAGTTAAAGTTACATATAAGGAACAGCTGGAGGACCAATTTGCAACTTATTAGGTCAATTGGCAACATGATTGGGTATAAAAAGAGCCTCTCAGAGTGGCAGTGTCTCTCAGAAGTCAAGATGGGCAGAGGATCACCAATTCCCCCAATGCTGCGGAGAAAAATAGTGGAGCAATATCAGAAAGGAGTTTCTCAGAGAAAAATCGCAAAGAGTTTTAAGTTATCATCATCAACAATGCCTAATATCATCCAAAGATTCAGAGAATCTGGAACAATCTCTGTACGTAAGGGTCAAGGCCGGAAAACCATACTGGATGCTTGTGATCTTCGGGCCCTTAGACGGCACTGCATCACATACATGTAATGGAAATCACAACATGGGCTCAGGAATACTTCCAGAAAACATTGTCGGTGAACACAATCCACCGTGCCATTCGCCGCTGCCGGCTAAAACTCTATAGGTCAAAAAAGAAGCCATATCTAAACATGATCCAGAAGCGCAGGCGTTTTCTCTGGGCCAAGGCTCATTTAAAATAGACTGTGGCAAAGTGGAAAACTGTTCTGTAGTCAGACGAATCAAAATTTGAAGTTCTTTTTTAGAAAACTGGGACGCCATGTCATCCGGACTAAAGAGGACAAGGACACCCAAGTTGTTATCAGCGCTCAGTTCAGAAGCCTGCATCTCTGATGGTATGGGGTTGCATGAGTGCGTGTGGCATGGGCAGCTTACACATCTGGAAAGGCACCATCAATGCTGAAAGGTATATCCAAAGTTCTAGAACAACATATGCTCCCATCCAGACGTCGTCTTTTTCAGGGAAGACCTTGCATTTTCCAACATGACAATGCCAGACCACATACTGCATCAATTACAACATCATAGGGGTGTAAATCGGATGGTTCGTCACGATACGATATGATATCGATTCTCATACCCAACGATACAATATTTTCCGATACCTCAAAAAATTCTACGATACGATTACGATTCGATTCGATACAGGAGTATATCGATCGATATATCGATATTTTGATATTTTATATCTATTTTAAACAACCATCTACATTTTTATTAACTCACAAATGCAACCAAAGTATATAACAAGAACATTTATCTGAAAAATTTTCATTCTGTACCTCATTTGACACACACAAAAAAAAAAAATGACTACAAAACATTTTTTAAAAAATAAAAAAAAAAAAAAACAATTGGATAAACGATTCTGGCTGCTACTATGGGCTCAGTGCTAAAAATCTTTTCTACAGGTAACCAAATTATGAGCAATAGCAGAAAATAACTACAATACAACAAAGACACAAGTTCAATAAACATTGCTTTTCAGGTTTTTCAGCTCAGTCAAAATTAAATTTTCTGGTACGCTACAGAAATGTAATAGGCTAATCAAATGTAAAATAACTGCACAGTCTTCACTCTATAAATTAAATATAGATTTCTGATGTTATAACGGTTATTTAGTCAGGAGCAGTGAGCACTTGTATTTTTCTTTGACCGCATTAGATTTATTATTAGTTTGCTTTCACTTTAAGAACGAAGCACGGATTTAATATACTGATACACACGCCTTTTCTTTCTGAACTGTTTATGTTAAGACATATGCCTAACGACTGTGTTTACTAGGATATCCGTCAAAATGCGCATTTTGATTTAATTTTGTCTGTATTTATTCATCCATGCACAAAAAGCAGAAGAGAGCTCTATTTAGTATTCACACGGTCTAGACGCGGCTGTCTGTGTGCGTGCACGCGCTTCAGATGTGTGCGCTGAAAACTTCTCACACAGCGCTCAACTGTTCCACCAACAATCCCGAGCGTCTTTTATGCTTCACCTTGTGCCTTCGGGCAAGGGCAGTCCTTATATCGAGTCCTGATATGTTTTGTCCCAACTTTTTTGAGATGTGTTGATGCCATGAAAATCAACTTATTTTTCCCTTAAAATTATACATTTTCTCAGTTTAAACATTTGATATGTCTATGTTGTATTCTGAATAAAATATTGAAATTTGAAACCTCACATCATTGCATTCTGTTTTTATTCACAATTTGTACAGTGTCCCAACTTTTTTGGAATCGGATTTGTATACCCACGCCGCCATGCTGAGGGGAGTGCATGCCAGAACCACTGAGAGCACTAAGTACCAACTCTACCATAGCCATGGGAGTTGCCCCAAGGAAGTCTTGACGGCTGTCAGTGACATTATCCCCTTCGGCAAAAGGCCTGAGCTGCATAACCTAGAATAACTTACCTGTTAAGGGCTAGGCTAGGAAGCCCAAGCCTAGGGCAGAGCTCAAGGCCTGGAATCAAAAGAAAGAGATTCCTTTAAGGGGATACAGCCAGGTGTCTAAAAACCAAACCAGACCCTGGCCTGCCACTGAGGGGGACTACCAACAGTTCTGAATAAACCTGTTTAAAGAACTGACTCGACAGATCTTTGGTTGCAACACCCTGTTCAGAAATGTATCAACAGAGATTCATCAATCAACAGAGAAGTTGAGTGGAGCCCAAGGCAAGAACCAGGGCCTAAACCAACTCAGAGAAATGGAACGAGGCTTACACGTAACCCTTACCATACAGTATTTTAGAAAGTGCGCAGAATGCTTAGTGTGCACACTTACCACAATGTGGATTTAGAAAGTGCACAGAAGCTCAGCGTGTGGATTTACCATAGCATGGATTTAGAAACACCGTTGCTTAAGGGGTAACCGAAGCTGTATTAAACCAGCCTAGGAGTCCTACGTGACTGTGGCACGCTCACAGAACAGACTTTTGAAGCATCTGCTAACAGATGCCCATAAGGCAGCGGCGTACTTGCAAGAGGCACTTCATATTGAGAGGAGCCAGCTCACTTAACAAGCAACAAACCAGGGAGGCAAGAGATGGCCTAGCCGCCTGGCATGATTGCTTTCCGGAGCTCAAAAGAGCGGAGGCCCAACTTCAAAAATAGAAGGGGGACTCAGATGCTCAGATCGAGAGGGGCATGCTCATATGAAACCCCCAAGGGCACTGCTAAGCTCGACCCACAAGGAGAGCGGCTCAACAGGGTTGGAGGACTCGATAAGAGACATTCACAGATGCTCAATTGGAAGCAGCAGGCTCAAAGGCAACCCTCCGGGCTGAGGGGAGCACTGCCTGGCTTGACCCAAAAAGAGGCAGCTTATCAGGGAGGCAGTAAGCGGCCCAACTACCTGATGTTACTGCCACGGGGCTCAAGAGCGGCGTGTTCAACCCCTATCAAGGAGAGAGAGGAACCCAGCTCGGCCAAAGCGATCAATGGCCCAGGATCAGACGACCTAACTCTAAAGTTGAGAGGAGGACTCACCCAGTCTGCCCAGGGTAAGCTCAAAGGGAGCCATGTCCGGGGAGCAGATAGATCGCAAATGGGACATCAGAAATAGGATCCTGCTGGAAGGGTATCACACATTTTTACAGGGAACAACAGGGTCCCAAAATAGAGGCAAATGACCAAGGAGGTGAAAGAAACGGGCCTATCACTCAGTTTTGTTGCAAATTAAGTTTTTCAGGAACAATGCTTTCTGAGGCGGGCCCTTACAGCACACGATTCATAGCTAACCCTCACATTGAGGGGGAGCACTTCTCTGCTAGATTAGAAGGGGTAAGACAGCAGTATGTGTTACGATTTTTGTCTGATTTTGAACTGAATTTTGACTCGTACAACTCTTTTTTTTGAGTCAGGCCAAATTTCAGCTTTGTCGTGCAACGTTTGTTGTGCAGTGTTCGTGCAGTGTACAGGGGGAAACAAGAAGCGACAAATCTCTCCCGACAGGCAATCAGACGGTCGGATGAATTTCTGACATGTCAGGAATTTTGGTTGCCCCTCGTGAAGGTATCGCACAGTTGAAGCAGAGCTACGATCCGACTGCCCTAAACTCAGTGCTTTTTCCTTCACTGTGCCTGCGCGAAAATTTAACTTTAACCATTTAATCTTTAATATTGAAAGAAAGAAAATGAAAAGAGGGAGATCTTTTGATAAAATGTTATTATCACGGGAAATGTGAACCATTGTCCATCATTTTGCAATTAGTGATAAAGACAAACACAATGCAAAATTATAAATATTTCAGTTTTAAAACAATGAAAGCAAGCCAGTGCATGTCACACAAAAAATATGCAAACTGCATGAGCGTTATGCCCATGAAGAAGTTTTAAACTCCAGTCAATTCATTAAGCTACAGAAAGTGAAAGTAAAAACTGACCGAGCTGTCAGTATCTGATGCTTAACAGCACATATTCTCAGAGAAGACGAGAGACATATTGGGTAAAAAACTCTTATAGCTGATATAGGGCCTACGTAGTGAAAAACAACAACAACAACAACAACAACAGATTTGAAGTATTTTGTGTTAAACAAGTATTATATTTTCATTGATTGATTCTTACAGTGTTCGGACATAGGCTACTTTAGATGGAATTTTAATTATAAGCCTATTCATTTTGAATATATCTAAATGTTTTAAATCATTTTCAGTGAGGAGTAAGCTAATTGAATCATTTATTATCTGCACGTCAGTTGTGCGGTAATGAACTGTGAAATTATTGCAGGGCAAATTAATTGTAGTAGATCTATTAATTTAATAATAGAGTACTAAAATAATAATAATAATAATAATAATAATAATGATAATAATTTAATTAATTAATTGGAAATGCCAATATCCTCTCAATATCACCAATAGCTGATGCTATTTTATTTTTTTTTATTTTATTTTAGATATCTCTGGCTATCGTCCATATACAGTGTCATTGTCTGCGCAACTCAAGTATATTTTTTTGCTTCTTTTTTTTTTCGCACGGAAATCGCACAGTATATGCCCGGCATAAAAGTGCAGCTGGACACAGTCTCATGCTCTCGATAGAGAGTGTGGGTCCCGTATAACCAGGCCCGATAGAATCTGAAGAAATAGCGGCACCCAATAATGATTCATGTGTACAGAGCTTACTGCTCCACAGAGCAGAAGCATACAAGAGGGGTTTCCACAAAAACACAAATCCATCTTACCTCAGGGAACGCAGTGTACTCAAGCCCACTCCACAGAGGGCCGATTACTGGTTCAACCATAAGGGCAGTGTGACAGGGAGGACCTGCAGGCCTGACCGTCTACGGAGTGTTGAGCTCCTCAACGCCTCAGCGAGAGGAGCTCTAACTCAGAGAAAGTGCATGATGGTTAAGGAAAGACTCAAATCTCAGGGGACCCCTCAGGGAGCATGTCACGAAGCATGTACTCAGCAGAGTACTAGCTCGTGAGAAGGACCTGCAGGTCCTGAGATTGCAGCGTTATACTGTGGACCTGATGCTGAGGAGACTTCCGCAGAAGCCCAGGCTGCGTGTCCAAGCTGAAGATGAGGGCTATCACCAGCCTGGATCCATTACCGATGACTGAAACCACCACTGTAATCAGTCAACAGCAGGAGGTCCTGACTTAGCAAGGGGGTCAAACTTAAAAGCCAGAAAATAGAACAGGTCCGAGTAGCACTGTAGAAAAAGGCTAGTACTGAATACACAAGACCTAGCAGTAGAGTAGATTAAATGGATCATACTCACCAACCATGGCTCCCACGCATGACTCAGGCTCATGGATATAGGCTGGAGGTAAAGTCCGAAGAGCACTGGGGTCCGGAACATCAGTAGGTAGTTCTATGAGACATAGAAACTAACCAAAACATCAAAATATCATAAACCCAGCATAAGAGCCTGCAATGCAAGCGCAGGAGGCTCCTACCTAACCTCAGTCAGGTGGGAAGCTTTTTAGGGGAATTAAGGGGAGTAAGATGAAAGCAGATGTAATACTCTCAGGGGGAGGGGAGATGGCTCAGGTTTTTCTCTGGTCCAGATGAGAGCATTGAGAATGCCTAGTCTGGATCACCTCCCTCAGCTCTTGTCTGACACCCTTAGACCCACGCCCCTTTTGAGCCCTACCAATGGAGATCAAGAAGGCTTGGAAAAATCCATTCCCGTCTCGCATCCATAGATTCCACCATGTGAGAGGAGGCGATATGTGATCTGATTGGATATGACTTGTTATGCTCGGATGTGATTGGTGTGTGCGATAAACATTTTTTGTGTTCATGCGCATTCCGCATTTGCAAATCAGTCTGAATGAACAATATAATGGTGTTAATGGGAAGACTAATTGTAAAAAGTAAGTAAAGAGCTCACACACTTAGATATAACCACGTTGTTACGTGAAAATAAGACTTAAATGGGCTGAAAACTTGATCTGTGGGAGCTTTTAATGAGTAATCAGCTTGGTTAAATTTGAAGTAAATCTCCATGTCTGTGACCAATATTTACCAAGCTTTGATGACTGATGATCCAAACAATTAAAACATAGCCTTGTTAAAAGTTAATTATTTAAAAGAATAGCTGAACATAAGTTCACAATAAAATATATTGTTTAAATTGTTACTGCCTTTAGTTATTATTTTGGAATAAATAATCATTTATTTAAAAATAAAATAAAATAATTATTTTGGAATAAAAAATCCCATTTCTGACAGACCTATCCTTTGTGGGGGCAGCTGTGGCCTAATGGTTAGAGATTTGGACTTGTAACCAGAAGGTCGCAGGTTCGAGTCTCTGTGCTGGCAGGAGTTGTAGGTGGGAGGGAGTGAATGAACAGCGCTCTCTTCCTCCCTCAATACCCATGGCTGAAGTGCCCTTGAGCAAGGCACTGAACCCCCAGTTGCTCCCCGGGCGCTGGATATATAGCTGCCCACTGCTCCGGGTGTGTGTTCACGGTGTGTTCACTTCTCACTGCTGTGTGTGTGCACTTGGATGGGTTAAATGCAGAGCACCAATTTCGAGTATGGGTTACCATACTTGACAAATGTCACGACTTTCACTTTTTTTAAAAATGTAAAATGAGATTCATACATGCCTTTAATAAAAAGAATATTCATTACATTGTTAATGTAAAAATATTTGTAAAAAAAATATACATTTTTTTGATAGTGTAAGTAATGTTTATTTAACTAAGAAAATGTGACTGGGATATGAATTTAAATTTGATTTAAAAAAAATGCCTCCTCATTTTAGAACACCACTGCACATCTCTGATAATATATATATATATATATATATATATATATATATATATATATATATATATATATATATATATATATATTCATGTTCAGTTTTATTTTAAAAAGGACAAGCAAGACTTAAATTAGTAATAAACTGCACTTCTAAATTAGTAAATCTGCAAATATTGATTATTCAAATTGTAGTTTGTGGCACTTTGCATTTTATGTGGTTAAATGCGGCCCACTTGGCCTCTGAACTTAAGTACCCCTGTATTAGCCAGGATGTTGTTTGACGATGATAGTGCCGAAAACACAACTGAGTACAATTAATTTCTACATAAATTTAATTGAGATATTTGTGAATTAGATCAAGTAATACTGAATGAATAGGACAATTTTTGTATTATTCCTCACCTCCAGGTAATAAAGGGCTCATTATAGCTTTATTGCTCAGTCAGCTTCTAAAAACTCCCAAATGCTTGCTCTCTAACATCGCATACTCAAGGATGAGACATATAGATAGTGATAAAAATGTGAAAAAGGCCGGAAGTCAACAGTAGACATAAATGCCAAAATATTATTTTATGCATGTAAATGGTTTCATTTTCGCATATTTCGTAGTATAAGTGCACTGTGCTCACATTTATTTGTGCATTAAATTACAAATAAAAAAATACATATCAGCTTGTGCCTTATATTGTGATCTCGAATGGCAGAATTAGAATATATTTTAGTACATGCATTTAAGAGACGGTCTTGTGTGCTGCGTAGCCTATACATGCAAAGTTTGCAGCTAATCGCCTTTTTGGTAATTTCATGACTAAGCTGACGACAGAACTAGTTATATATGCTCATAACTCTTGTGCGGGTTATTTATGATGAAGAGCGTGCGCAACATATTTGCGTACTGTTGAAGAGTGTGCGCTGTGAGCATAGTAAAACGACTGATGGGACAGGAAAGTGTGTTTTACTGATATAGTCTAAAAACATCTCATAAGACCGCAGTTCACAGTTGTTCTACTGAGGCTCATTTGGTTGCTGTAGCTTTTCGCGCTCGTTTGACTCGCGCATGACGCTGAGGTGAAGCTAATGCGCGACTGAAAATTCTCCCGTTTGATGTCATAAAGAGATACGGCGGTTCCGCATCTTAATAAATGCATTTGTTGTCAAGAAAAAAAGGGACAAAAACTTCAGTTCCACGGCCACCCCCTGGCTCCGCCCCTGAGAATGGGAGCGCCAAACATCTTGAATATCCCCTGCAAATGTGTGGTTGCCAACGTTGACCAGAAAGGTAAGATAACTCATTAGACTTTAATACAGCCACAGTACACAGGTGAAAAACGACAGCTATCACTTCGCCTCCTCCCTTTGGTTTTGTTTCGGATAACTACTTGGATATTTGAGCTGAGGGAGGAGGGATTAGGAAAACACGCCTCTTCTCATTTATACAACTTCACTGGAGAAGTTGGGCAGCGGCGCGCAGGAGAGCTTCGCTAACTTCACCCAGCACGTTTTTATATCAGTGGTTTTTCTTCTTAAATTTTCTGGACTTACAAAACCGCAGAAATGACTCTACCATACTCCCAAAGCGTAACGACACTAAAGACAGTGACCGTAGCGGAACCGAGCACACAGACTGTCTTGACATCCACTCCTATCGGGATAAGCGAAGGGTCGACCACTTACCGAACGGTAAACCTCGCGGGAGCTCAGCTGCAGCCGGTCCAGTACATTAACAGCCAAGTGGAGGGGAACGTGATGTACGGCGGCGCACGTTACCTGGTGCCTGTGCAGCAGCGGCCCGCGGAGTCATACGTTTATCTGAGTCAGGCGCCGCGCGTCGTGCAACCGGTGTACTTACAGAACATTCAGCCCGTCAGCATCAGTAGCGTCGACGAAACCGACACCTACAGACAAATAGTGAGTGTTCATTCTTATTGCTTCCAAATGTTGCATATCACTAAAATATAATTTAATTGATTAATATATAGTATTTCACAGTATAACTGTTAACGGGGTTCCAGGTAGTTTGAAACAGTAGAAATTATTACCAAAATTGGTAAAAGAAAAAAGAAAAGATGCTGCTGATCAGATGTTGTCGTGTCAATACAGCTGTTCTGTATTGAAGTTAAATGTCAGTACGTAATGTAGTTCAAAAGTTTTAGGTTTCTTTAGCGCCCCCTAAGATCAGACATTGACATAAGTACCGTAAAAAGTTTTATGAAATCTGGACATTGCTTTTACAAGATACAGATCAATTAGCCATTATGGGCCACACCTATACAAAAAAAGTAAAATACAAAAAATGGACAGATATGTCCATTTACCATACAGTCACATTTGTTATTAGCTAATTATAACTAGACCTACTTTTCTTAGTAATATTTGATATACAGCCTATGAATGATGCTATGTTTGTGTATGCTAGATTTCATAATTAGCCTTGTAGAATTTAAATTTAATTTAATGCTTGCATCATAGAAGATGGTATGCTAAATTAAAGCTACACTAAGTAACTTTTATGTTTAAAATTAACAACATAACAAGATAATAGGTAGTAAAACATATCCATTTTCCAAACCCTTTTTCTTTTTTTTTCTTTTTTTTTTGGTGCCTTACCCTGAATCACTCTGGTAAGCCTGTAATAATTATTTATATTTAAAAACTGTCATTTGGTCATTAATTTTTATTTATATTTTTGGCATTCGTTTGTGTGTTTGTCTTGTTCATAAATAAAGGGAAAAAAAGATCAGGCTACTCTAGTGAAAGCTGTCATGGTATATTGAAGCCCCAACAAATTAGCCTAATTAGCCTAAGAGTTGTAAAAAGGGAAAGCTACTGTGCCATAATAAAGCATGTTTTGATTTCATTGCCTTCAACATATACTCAATGTACACTAACTTCATGTTTTTTTCTGAGTTATAATATTTTCCACTGTTTCCACTTACCTTATCTGATATGAATAGCAATCATTATGTCTAATATCAGTTACCAAGCATTTTTTTATTTTATTTTAAAACCATTCATTTAACAAGTGAAAACAGCATCACACAAAAACAAAATGCATATTTTTCAGATTTTCTCGTTTTGTTATTTATTGTTTATATATATTTATAAAATGGTCAGTTCTATTCCTCAATTCTGATTGGTCAGCAACTGTGTTTTATTCATGGTGCAGCACGGCTATGACAGCTTCACCCAACGGTTCTGTGTATCACTGAGCAACACCCTTAGCAACCACCCTTAGCCACATAAACAATCAATAATATAGCATTAAAACTGTTCCGTGTATTATGTATTATGGCAAAATTAAATGTTTGTTATTTATTTAATGAAGAATGAGTGACCCCTGCTGGCATTGTGTTGCATCTTTCATCTTTAATTTTGAGACCCCGCCCTTCCTTGTCTAATAAATGCTTCTCAAATGGAGATATGTTGATGTGTGTGCACGTCCACAGTTTCTAAAGTGAGGAGGGAATATTACAGTATTTATTAGTTCTCTGTTTCAGGTATGATTCTGCATGTCCATATGTCCATCAATTTACACTGTAATGACACTTGAAAACTCGTGTTGTGCCGTGAATCGGTCTGTTTTACAACTAAAAGACGCAAAACAGACTTTCCTTTCGATTCGGTCACTCTAATTGCTATGGGAATTACCCTTTTCTCCAAATACTACTGAAGCCTTATTGAATCACGCCAGTGAAACTGGCCAATGGCTTTCAAGCACGCAAAATATGAGGGGCCCCCACTCTATATGTAGCAGCACTTGTACATCATCCATTCAGAATCTTTTTCTTCAGCCAACCTTCTACAAGAAGTAAGAAGCCTATCAACAATACTACTCACCGTGATCTACACGCTGCAGCGGACATGCCTTCTCTTCCCCTGCTGTTTTCCGGTGAGCTTCGGAAACAAGGATGACTCGCGATTGCCTCTCCTGCGCAGAGCTAATCGAACTCTCTGATGGCCACAAGTCGTGCATCTTCTGCCTAGTTCGCGCCCACACAAAAGAGGCGCTTGGGGGGTCGGACTGCCCCCACTGCATAGATAAGAGCCTCCGGACTCTTAAGCTCCGTGTGGCCATCATCCAAGACAATGAACTCAGCCAACAAGCCCTGCCACGCTCTTCCTCTGCAGCTTCTTTCGAGCCAAGGAGGAAAGTGCAGCGAGCTTCTGATACAGATCTATCAGGGTCAGGTGACGAGCACCTCACCCCTCTGCTGCAGGTCCCCTTCCAGTGCGCTTAATAACCTCTGTTCTCCACCCCTCCCCCATCGCTCAAGATGTGGTGTCCTTCGGTGCCATGGAGGGCGCTGAAGAGGAGGATGATGCCATTTCGGTGACAGCGTCTGCGAGAGAGGAGTGGTCTGACAGCGACGGCAGCGACGCGGGGGACCTCCGTCATAGTGATGTCGAGCTCCTTAGCATCCTGTCCAAGGCAGTTGATGAGCTTGGTTTGGAGTGGGCGCCTACTGCCGAGCCGGCCAGAAGCTGTCTGGACGAGTGGTACCTCCAGTCGGATCACGGCTAAAAGGACACGCCGCTCACCAGTCGAGTGCACAACCCAGAATCCTCCTTCCTGTCTCCCATGGATGGCACTGACCAAGTAGGGTATGTTAAACTCCCCCCCCGGAAGAAGCCGTCACTGCCCATCTCTGTCCTTCAGCCGCGGCGAACTGGAGAGTGGGAAACAACGAGTCTCTCCCCTCTAAACCTTGCCGCGCCACTGCAAAGTTCCCTGGCAAGGCTTTCTCTGTGGCGGGCCAAGCAGCATCAGCACTACACATGATGGTGATACTCCAGGTGTATCAGGCCAAGTTGCTCAAGTCTGAATGAGGACGGGCCGGACCCTGAAGTGTTCAAAGTAGTGGTCGACCAATATTGTTTTTTTCACAGCCGATGCCGATGTCGAAATCTTGGAAAGCAGGGTGGCTGATAGCCGATATAAAGCCGGTATAATTTTATTTAGTCACTGAAAAGAATTATACTAAATTTTTTAAAGGTAAGTGGTTGCAAACAATGCAGTGCAATAAAGTCAAAAAACATACAAAACTCACCTCAATATCAGAGCAAATCTCCTCCTCTCACTCCCCTCTCCTCATCACTCACTCTTACACTTGTGTGGTATAAAACTCCCCGCCCCCCAACGGCGAGTTATGCCTCATGGTGTGCAGTCTGCCTCGCCCACTGTCACAGTTCACAGAAGCATGGCAGGCACTGCCAGGGGTATCAGAGTGGGTTATGAAATCAATAAAGAACGGCTACACGCTTCAGTTCTTCTGCAAGCCACCACATTTCAGCAGTGTGTTAATGTCCACTGTATGGGAGCGGAATACCTTAGTTCTGCGAAAGGAAATACACAACCTCCTTGCAAAACGCGCTGTAGAGACAGTGCCCCTAGCAGATCGTGAGAGCGGCTTCTACATTCGCTTTTTTTCTGGTACCAAAGAAAGACGGCAGACTCCGCCCAATTTTGGACCTGAGACCGCTGAATCGCACACTTTCGAAGTGCTCGTTCAAAATGATTACGCTGGGACAAATACTCTCACACATCATTGGTTTATCTCTGTGGATTTAAAGGATGCTTATTTTCACATCGAGGTAGCCCCTCGCCACAAGCGTTTCCTGAGATTTGTATTCAAGGGGATAGCGTACTAATTCACAGTCCTAACCTTCAGTTTATCCCTGGCCCCTCATACATGTACGAAATGCATGTATGCCGCTCTCTCTCCTCTGAAGCAGAGTGGAATGCGCATCCAGAACTGTCTCGATGACTGGCTAGTCTTAGCCCAGTCAGAGAGCGCACTGCTCAGCGATGAGCTCAGACTCCTCGCTCATCTTTAGAGCTTTTAGGGCTGACTGAATATGCAAAAGAGCATGCTGGTGCTGAGCCAGAACATCTCCCTTTTAGGAGTGGAGCTGAATTCAGTCAATATGTGAGCGTGTCTGTCGAAGGAGTGCTCACAAAAACTAATTAGCTCTCTCGCAGTCTTAAAGTTAGGTCACCTTTCCCCCGCTGAAATGCTTGCAGAGGATGCTTGGCCAGATGGCTGCTCGCCTCAACAGTGTGAAAACTAAGGTTCCTACATATGCGACCGCTTCAGCTGTGACTAAAGGGCCGGGTGCTACAGAGCGGATGGTGCATGGGCACCTTATGTATCAAAGTGACGCGTGACTGCTGGGATGCGCTGACCCCTTGGCGCGATATGACGTTGTATCGCCGGGGTGTTCTTATTGGCCAAGTTATCTGGAGAAAGACTGTTACAACAGATGCATCGAACACGGGCTGGGGAGCCGTATGCGTATGGGTCTGGAGCTCGGTGCTGTACACTTAGCGCTCAAGTGCTTTCTCCTGGACATTCTCCACCGTCGTGTTCTCATCAGGACAGACAGCATGACAGTGGTAGCGTCTATAAATTTCCAAGGGGGCATGAGCTCGCGGCCACTGCTGCGGCTGGCGATCTTCCGTGGGCAGATCGACACCTCCTCTCCATCCGGGCAGTACATGTCCCCAGACGCCTGAATTACAGTGCAGATTTACTGTCGAGGGGCGGGGTAATCCACGGGGAGTGGAGATTACACCCTTTTAAAGTCAATATGATTTGGAGTGTATTTGGCAGGGCGGAGGTGGATCTTTTCGCATCAGCAGAGGACACTCACTGCCCACTGTTTTATTCACTGACACACTCTCCCCTGGGAGTGGATGCACTAGCTCACAGCTGGCTGAAAGTAAGCAAGTATGCTTTTCCTTCAGTGAAACTACTGCCTCGCGTGCTTTGCAAAATCAGAGAGGAAAGGAAATCTGTTCTGTTAGTGGCACTGAAATGGCCCAATCAGCCATGGTCCCCAGAACTGGTGGAGATGCTGGTAGCACCCCCCCCTCACCCAATGTACTATCCCTCTGAAGAGAGACCTCCTCTTATCAAGCACAGTTAACGATATAGCATCCAAATCCAGAGTCATGGAGCCTTCTTCATGTCTTGCCGCTCGACAGGGCTTGCCTGTAATGGATGCACTTCCTCAGCGCATGTTGAACACTATGTCTGAGGCTAGGGCTCCTTTCACTAGATGTCTTTATGCACATAAATGGAGAGTTTTCACAAATTGGTGCGGGTTGCGGGGCGAAGACTCTCAAGACAGCGTTCCTGCTCACACGAGCTGGGGACCTACAGGCACTGTCAATTGATGACTCCTGTATTGAGTTCGAGACAGGTGATTGCAGACTCAACTTAAAGCCTAGGAAAGGTTATATTCCTAAAGTGCTTTCGACTTCATTTAAAGCGCAGGTCATAACACTATATGCTTTCCGTCCCGAAACACTGGCCGGGCCGGAGCTGCTTAATACACTTTTGCTGTGCCCTGTAAATGCGGTGCACATTTATACCGAGCACTGTATACAGTTCAGGCTCTCGGTGTAGCTAGTTGTATATATGCCTTGGAGGGTGCACAAAAGGCCTGCCTGTGTCCAAGCAAAGGCTGTCACACTGGATCGTCGATGCAATTGCTTTGGCTTATGGCTCTAAGGGCGTGAAATGTCCTATAGGGGTTCGGGCCCAGTTATAATCTGAGTTGCCTGCCTCAGTGGTTTCTGCTAGGTCGTATACACCCCTGTATTGACGTACCACTAATTCAGTGCTGTCCCAATCAGCTTATCACATTGTTATGACATTGTTATGACATTGTTCATGACGTCTTTTAGGACACGATCACCATCATACTCTGCTTATTTGAGCACCTGTATGGCCGTTGCATCATAACACATAATTTCATTGAAATTAAACAAACTTCAACTAATTTATATGTGATGGTGCCGGAGACACCACCATTTCACATTTGTTTCACCGGCGTTAACTCCGCCCCTTGTGTGATGCGGTATCATTTAAATTTGACTTTTACATGGTTTCGACTAGGTCCTGTAGACCTGAGCTGTGTTTAACAAGAGCGCCAATATCATTACTGCTCTCATTATGGTTACGTATGTGAAACTTGACATACTTAGTTGAGCCAGGCTCCATCACTGTGACAATGGCAGGATTTTATATGTTCCCATAGCAATGTAGAGTGACTGAATCAAAAGGGAACGCTCCCGATTACTCGCATAACCTTGGTTTTCTGAGATGAGGGAACGAGACATTACTCTTACTGCTGTGTCTCCAAGCTCAGGATCTTAGAATGCCAAGTACTTCAGGCAGGATTCTGAATGGATGATGTACAAGCGCTGCTTTATATAGAGTGGGAGCCCCTCATATTTTGCGCGCTTGAACACCATTGGCCAGTTTCACTGGCGTGATTCAATAAGGCTTCAGTAGTATTTGGAGAAAAGGGTAATTCCCATAGCCATGTCTCGCTCCTTCTTCTCAGGGAACCAAGGTTACGTGAGTAACCTAGAGTGTTTTCTCATGCTGAGAGATCAGTAGATGTATGTGTGTGAGAAAATATTATATATGGTGTTAAAAAATAAATGATCCAGCGGATGATAAGCTATTTACAGAGCCCCGCACATGACATGCAAGAAAAAATAAATAAATTGTGTGCACGATTTACTAATTCGTTCCCTTATTGTACTAAAACGTGCACACTATTACTATTGCGTTCCTTCGATTTACTATTGCGTTCCCTCGATTTGCTAAATCATGTGCACAATTTAGCAAATCGAGGGAATGAATTAGTAAATCATGCACACAATTTATAAATCGAGTGAATGAAATAGTAAATCGAGGGGACGCAATAGTAATCATGTGCACGTTTTAGTACATTGAGGGAACGAATTAGTAAATTGTGCGCACGATTTAGCCTACTATTTTTTCCTGCATGCCATGTGCGGGGCTCCGTAGCTATTCTCTGCTGTTCTCTGTTTTTATTTAAGCTCCATTAGATGAGAGGCATGTCGGAAAATTCTCTTGCTGTTTAAAAAAGCAACAATTCAACAAATATATTATTGGAAGGATAGCATTTAACAAACTTGCTTCAAAAAGTAACATTTCAGTACATATATTTTTGGTTTTAATATTTTTTTTTTATTGTGTGGTAAACGTTTTATAAAAGCAATAAAGTACTTGAGGCAGTGCTGTATTGTGAATAAACGAACTAACTAACAACTTCACGATACAGCACGCCCTCTAGTACCTTATTGCTTACATATATTATATTGGCATATTTTAGCAAATGAAGTATAAACTCACAAAAAACTACATTCGAAACATATATAAATACAATAAATGTACCCATTAAGCTCACCAAAATCTACATTGGAGACATTTTTCAGTGCACAAGATATTGGTTTCAGTACAAAAAGTTATGTTAAAATAAAAGATTAATCTCTCACACAAAAATATTTAATTTTATTTTAAATGACAAAAGCATTTCAATTAAGATATACATCATTAAATGCAAAAAGTCTGAATGTGCTTAATGGGTACATGTTTGTATCCTATAAGCACACCCCTGTTCCCATTAAGCTAACATCATGTTTTATTAAAAATTCTTGTTTATTTTAAACAAGCTTTTTAAAGAATAATTGAAAAAAAAAATGTTTTGAATGTACAAAATCAATCACAAAAAAACAGAACACTAAAATCAAGCAACAAGGCATTCAATTTGATCAGTTATATATTCATAATGAAGTGTCATTTAAGCACATTGCAACATCTAAAATAGTCCATGTTCAGCTAAGTAACACAAATTCAAAAATCAAATAAAACAAACCAATAAAACATTTTATTCACAGGGATGAACACAGAAACTAGCACACTGTACATTTATACTTCAGTTGCTGAATGGACAAAAGTTATAGTATAGTTTTAAATAATTGCAGAATTATAATACATTTTAGCTCTATTGCTCCACAATTCCTGA
This sequence comes from Cyprinus carpio, assembly GCF_018340385.1. Lineage (NCBI taxonomy): Eukaryota > Metazoa > Chordata > Actinopteri > Cypriniformes > Cyprinidae > Cyprinus > Cyprinus carpio. The sequence continues at coordinate 16,423,719 of NC_056617.1, read as the reverse complement.
GTTGTTCTTAAAACATCCTGCTGTTTACAGGTTTTAGGTTTTGTTAAATGTGGACTTTATGTTCATAAGATATGGGTCTGTTGGGTTCTGTTCAGTTTTCCAATGTGGACTACTTTCAAAAAATTGTATTTGTTTGACAGTTCATTTGTTCAAAATTATTTGGATTGTTTGACAGTCCTTCAATGATACACATCAGATTGACAAATATCAGCTTAAAGATACATATCAGCTTTAAAATACTATGACATCTTTTCCTACATACAGATGTCTGACCCTTAATTTTACAGTAGCCTATGTATGTTTAGGTCATTAGAACCACTCACGTAGACACAGTAACATGAACAGTGTTATGTGAAGTATAAATGTAAAATCACTTTATAAAGACTTAATATGTAATTAGCAAATTGAAAGTCAGTGCATGACTGTTCAAGAACATTCAAATATAAATGTTTATAAAAATTATTATTATAGCAAAAAAAGCTCTTTCGGTGTTCGGCCAAGAAAGCGAATAGACTGAATAAATTGTACCGAACAATGATATGATGCAATCAAATAGCAATCAGTGAAGAGGGAGAGGTATGCACTCTTTATAATGCAGCACACGTCAGCAGTGTGAAAGCATTTAAAACTGTCCCAGAAAGACGCAAAAATCATTACAAGCACCGAGAGCGAGAGACTGTTTTAGTACCTCATCGCATGTCTTTGATGAGAAGCGGAAGGGGTGATTGTTGCTGGTTACTGTATGATGATTGAAATCGTAAAATGGCCTTAAACAATTAGTAAATAAACTGCAGAATGTTATATTTTCTAATACATGCACGCATTTCATGTATTCTGACAGCGCTGCACAAACTAGCGGTGGATCTGCTTGCTAACCAGTGCTCCGAGTCCAAAGCGCAAGGAAAATCTGCGCTGAAACAGTCTTACTCGTCAGTTGCTCAGTCACATTTTTAATGAATTTTTACAAGGCACGTGACAATGTGAAACATACGATGTATTCGTAATGAGACTCATTTTTAAATCTGCTGTTGTCAACAAAAAGAAGCATTGAAGTCTTCCTGCGCGTTTCTGCCAAAATAAAAGTTGAGAAAAAGCAAGAATTCTATCAACATTCATAAATGTTAGTATTGTATTTTTACTTTTGTTCTATAAAATAAAATAAAAAGTAAGAAAATAATTGATACTAATTATTACAACAGCTCTGTTAATACATTTATTTTAACATTCACACTGTCACGGTTTGCTACTGGAGGTGACCAAGAGACCAGGAGTACTAAACTAAGGAATTTTTTTATATCGCGGGGAATCACACATAGCACAAGGAGTAGACATCAACAATACCGGACGCTGGACTAAACACAGGGAACACTATTTATACACAGAACATGATACTAGGATGACAAGACACACCTTGGATCAATGGAAACAACATAGTAAACACCTGGAATGAAATCAATGAACGGGAGACCGAAACTGAGACACGGAGCACATGGGGAACAAAAACACAACCAAAGCACAGAACAGAGTCTGACATAATGTCCCTCTCCGGAAGGCGTTCTCAAGCCATATAACATCCAATGGGGAGCGGGGGGCGCTCTGGAGATCCCTCAGGACAGACACAGAACAGTGGACCTCCAGAGTGGCACCTGTTCGGGGCACCATGGTGGATCAGGGGACTCGGGAGGCCATGGTGGAGCAGGTGAGGCCCCCGCCTCGGCCTCGGCCTCGGCCTCTACGGCTACGGTCCTACTACCCACCCCCCAAAAAAAAAAAATCTTTGGGGAAATTTTCAGGGCTGTAATCAGGGCCTGGAGCCCTCCCCGAGCTTAACGGGGGATCAGGAGCCCTCCCTGGGCTTAACAGGGAAACAGGAGCCCACCGTGGGCTTAACTCGGGAACAGGAGCCGTTCCTGGGCTGAACTGGGGATCAGGATACCTTCCTGGGCTAAACTCTGGATCAGGAGCCCTCCGTGGGCTTAACTCGGGAACAGGAGCCGTTCCTGGGCTGAACTGGGGATCAGGATACCTTCCTGGGCTAAACTCTGGATCAGGAGCCCTCCGTGGGCTTAACTCGGGATCAGGAGCCCTTCCTGGGCTGAACTGGGGATCAGGAGCCCTTTCTGGGCTGAACTGAGGATCTGGAGCCCTCTGTGGGCTATGCTCTGGGGCCTGGGCCAACACTGGAGCTAACTCTGGGGCCTGGGCCGACACCCTTCTCCTCACTCCTAGTTTCCTCTTCTGGATCGGGGGGAAAGGCATGGTCTGGGCCAACACTGGAGCGAACTCTGGGGCCTGGGCTGACAATGGAGCAAACTCTGGGGGCTTGCCACATTAACATCCGGCGGGCTTGCCATATGAACGGCCGGTGAACTTGACTCGGGAACTGCTGGCTGACTTGACACGGGGAGAAGGAGGAGAAGGGGCGCTGCTTACTTTTTGTATTGGTCAGGTATTCTGTCACGGTTTACTACTGTGCGGGAACATGGAGCAAGGAACCAGGAGACCAGGAGAACTAAACCAAGGAATTTATTTATATCGCGGGGAATCACACATAGCACAAGTAGTAGACATCAACAACACAGGACGCCGGACTAAACACATGGAACACTATTTATACACAGAACAGGATACAAGGGTGACAAGACACACCTGGGATCAGTGGAAATAACATAGGAAACACCTGGAATGAAATTAATGAACTGGAGACAGAAACTGGGACACAGAGCACATGGAGAACAAAACAACCAAAACACAGAACAGAGTCTGACACACACATAGTGTCCAAATTAGGATCTGTAATATTTTAATGTTTAAAGAAGTCTCTTCTCAGCAAGGCTAAAAAAATACACGCCTGATTCAAGAAGGGCGTCTGATAAATTATTTACCAACTTATTAATTTTAAGTAAAATTATTATTGTGCTTTGTTGGTATAATGTCTGCTAGAATGTTAAAAATGGTCAGTGTTAAATATTTTTAAATTATTGTTTTGTAATTTATTTTATTTCTTTGAAAAGCAAGACAAAACAGTAAAAAGCGCATTTTGGCTATTTAATTTATGCAATGGTGAAAAAAATTTTGAACCAAGAATTTTCATTTCAGTGCATCCCTAGTTTAAATTTTGTTGAGAAGCCTGTTATATGCTATTTAATATCAGGTTCTGATACCACACCCTGCTATTGATCAGTGTATGTTCATTGAACATTTTTGTCTTTTTCTGGGCAATAACTGTGTTAAATATATTTTTGTTAGTCGACAAAGTTTATTTACTAGAGTAAAAAGTGTGACAAACATGAGTGTTTACATGTGTGTAAGTCTTGCGTGTTAGCACAAGACAATGCATTATGAAGCCCTTATTTATTAATGTTTTCTTCTTCTCTGTATTCAGAACATAAATGGACAAACATCTGTCTTCAGCCAGTTATCCAGTCCAGTCAAAAGCCCTGAACCATCTGAGGTAATGAAATAACGTTTACTGTGTATACAAACAGGCACATATAATCAGTAAAATGTACAGTACACTGTTTGTATGTATTCATACGGTTAGCACACAAACACACACCTAAAGTTTCTTCTGGGTTTGTACATGCCTTTGGTAGTTGCACGCACACATGCTTATATGAAAACAATTTTTGTGTTTGAGCACAAGTGCAGTACCTGCAGGGTTTAGGGTGTGTCTGACAGAAAGAATGGACTCGGTAATTCCCAGAGGAGACAGTGTGTTAACGCCCATTTAGATTGGACCAGACAATGTTCGTAATATTGCAAGGAAAGTGTCAGAGGGAGTTGCCCTTTAACGCAACTGTTGCTGACAACCAGCCTGCAGGTGATAAGAAGATGACAGGTGTATGTTGGAAGAGCTTAAATGTGTACTACCAAACAAACACCTTGGTTTGGTTTATATGACAAAACATTATTTCACACTATCACACTAATATCATTTTTCAAAGTTAGTGTACTTATTTATTAAGAAAAAGACAACAAGAAAAAGACAACGTCAGTAAAGATAATGCTTGAAAGATAAATTAAGATGTGAATTAAGTTAAATATTACTTGTGAACAGAACATGTTTTTGTGCATCATTTAAATTCAAGCTGTAAGTTTGTCAAATTATGTAAAATGTGTCAAAAAAAATTTATGTGTAGTGTGTATCTAGATATGAAATTAGGCTTGGAAAATGGGAAACAGGATAAGATGTCACATCTTTTTTTATTAAAAAAAGAAAAGAAAAAGAAATCACTAATAAATAATACCAATTTAAGCTGAAAACCTAAAAACCTTTTTATTTTTTTTTTGTTCAATAAGGTCAATCTCTGAGATTTACACATTTCCTTCATTGGTGAAAGTCTTTTCACTGTACAAATTTGCAGGTCTTTCAAACATGATACACAGCTGCAGAAGGCAAAACATGGTTGCATTCATTTTGTAAGCTGTAAGGTTTCTAGCAGCTTTATATATAAGATGGTCTGTATAGGTGTTGAAAACTTATTCTGTGGGTTTAACTAATGGATGTAAAGGTCTAGTGCGTTCCATGTAAGGTTGAGTCATCAGCCTTTCATACAGCAGTATGAAAAGCATTACACGCAATGATTTAATGAGGACTGTCATAGGGTTGTGCTGGCAGACATGCTGGGACAGGAGTTGGGAGTTTATCTTCTGCTTCAAGTTTCGTACACATAGGAGAATTTTATTGTAATTAATTAGGCATCTTGCACTCAGACATACTTGGGTTGTCTTAAATTTTAGGTTTGTAATGTAAGGTAGCATTGAAGGCTGGTCAAAAGTTTCACACGATGTCATTATGATGTCATTGTCCTGACACATGCAGTGATGAATGCAAAAATGGACTTGAGTTACTGAGTATTTCATGAGAAGAAAGTGTGATGCATAACATTATGTGAGGTTCTGTTATGTTGAAATACTGTGCAAGAATTGAAGCGATTTTGGCAGATGTGATGTTATAAAGAAGTTATCATAATTGCTGAAGTCAAACTTTGGTTCAGTTATGTTGAATGTTTAAATTACTCAGTCTTGTTACTTGTTAAATGACAATTAATAATCCAGTATTTATGTACATTTGAATTTTTCAAACTACTCTCTCAGAAATTAGGATTTGAGCTGAACGAGTGGAGATTTTTAGGAGACGTTTGTCAGAACGTATTAAATGTGTGCAGGAAAATCTGTTTATTTTATGGGATGAGTTGAACAAAGGTGCAACACACTCTTCAAAGTTCAAGCTTTATTAATAAAACAACATGATGTTTCAGCCGTCCAAGGCCTTCATCAGACAACAAGAGTAACAATCTCACACAGCTATGTGTACTCTGATAATCAACAACAGGTATGCAACTCCACTAATTGTACTGATTGAGAAGTAGTTTCCTAATAGGATTAGGAAGAGAAAATGAGCTATATATGTATTTATATGATAAAATAGATTTGCATCTAGCTGACAAAACTTGAAAACTGAGCTCCTCCTGCATTTCACTGTAGACCAGACCAATAACCTGCTGTTCTTACACTGGAACACAGAGGCTTTTGACTCACACATTGACCCATTTTTGCAGACAGTAAGGTATTGTGAAAAGCGAAAGCCAGAAAGGAAATACAGGCAAAGGTTTAGTAGCAATGATTGCCTTTACTTAGTGTCTTCTCATAATTCATGGGAACATGCTTATCAAAAGGTAGATAAGATTTAACTGTTAGTTCCTAATTTCTGGGTAAAAATGTACACACTTTTGCCAGCTCAACCAAAAGTAAAATTTCCAGAACCCAATTTTAATTTTTTTTTTTTTAATTTTTAATTTTTTTTTACAGCTTTTGATAACCAACAGACTTGTGTGAATGGACTTGGTCTCAGCCTTGGACTTCACATATACAATAAGTTTGATGAAAATTATTAATCAAAGGACAATCCTGATTTAAAGCCCAAGTACAAAGTATTTTTCAGATCTTTATTAACATGTATACAATTTGTGTTTGTTTGTTTTTTGAATGGACCTGATAATTTTTTATTTTAGAACCACAAATTGTAATGTAATGAAGCACTTCCTACGCATTCCTTGCAGAGTTGCTCAATGCTACTGTGGGAACCGAGGTTACAGCATTACAACCAAATGAAATTTGCTTATAAGAGAAAGTTCAGGTTATCTGGAATTACTCCCAGAAATCTTCTGTGCACTGACTCTTGTTACAACTCATTTATCATTTTTAATGCACGCTCTTACTCAGCATGCATAAGTGGGAATTTGTTGAAAAGTTAGTTTTGGTGATACTACCTCTAGTGATTGAGTGAAACTAGAAGCACTAAACTCTGTTATGTGCCCTTGCTTGCTGTGTGCAGAACCTGCAGCGACTTGTCAGACGCTAAAAGTCCAAATGTCCAAAGTACATTTCAATCATTGATTATTTCTTATCTTTCTAATCTTGTAAGAACACACCCAAAAGCAATCTTTAATTTACACAACTCTACATTCACTCATGCACAGCTAATCCTGTAAAAATCACAAGTTTAGTAATATGCGCCACTGTTAACAAGCTTGGCTCATTGTTGTTGCAGCTTCAAACCGGTTTTGGCACAGCGGTCTAAGTAGTGAGACCACACAAACACACACCCAGTTAACACCGTCACTGCTGGTCTTTCTGCCACAGAATGTGAGGAATGTTCTCAAGGGCTGACACACCCGCTGTCAAAAACACTTTTTTTGTGAGAGCTCTCAAAACAGATGCTAATGCCTGCAAACACCTGGACAAGTTTCTTAATGTTTCTGCTGCACTTTTAAACCTGCACATTTTTTTACTGTGAGAGAACAGTTAGGATACATGCTCCCGTTGCTGGTCTGGTAGAGCATGGCACTAGCAAAACTAAGGCTCTGCAGGTTATGTTATTCCATCAAAAAGCACTTTCACTAACGTACTGACTGCAGTTGATGTAAAAAAAAAAAAAAAAAAAGAAAAAGTTAGATAATTAAATAAAAATGCAGTGATTTTTTTAAAATTGTTTATTGTTTGAGAACTACAGTGGGATTCAAATGAGATCACTACTGAGAATAATAGAAAAAAGCTAATAGTGAAATGTCCAGTTATTGCAGTTGTCATCTTTATTACAAGTTTTCTGAAATGTTATGTTTACATATGCAAATGAGGCATAATTTAATTAAATATGCACTATTTTGCATACATTTCCAGAACACATAAACACTCAAAAAGTGTATTTTGGATGTTTTATTTCCTCTAGTCTGAAACAACAGAAAGGCCAAAAAGCCCAAAGTCTCAAAATTGATCAGTACCTGAAAAAAAAAAAAAAAATAATAATAATTTTTGCTTGTAGTGTCTTGCCTTTATTAATTTCTTATTTAATTTTGTATCTTTTTATTTTAGGGTGAAATATGACCTGGCCATTTTTGGTGAGATTCAGCCAGTAACTTCTAACAGTTTTACTTAAAGTAGATAATGTCACATGGGTAAATGACTTACAATTATGTCAATAATCGATTTAAATATTTAAACATAAGACCTTGTGTAGTGTCAGTTCATTTATAATTCTGGATGAAACTAGACCCTGAGTGAACCCTCAATGATCCTCTCTCACGGATGAGTGGAATCCGGCCCAGCCACTCCGACACACCTCTGGATGTTACCGCAGGACTGACAGAACTGTTGCTCTAAACCTTGCATTCAATGTTGTGCCATAAATCATTTTTAAGTACTACTTAAACACTGCTAATGCTTTTAGAATGCAAAAACATCAATCAGTTTGAAACACTATTAACTAGGGATGAAAGCACTATTCATGCACCTAAATAAAACATTTGGCCAGTATTTATTTTTAAAAAAGTAGTTTTCACAGCTTTATATATTATCTAATCTTAAAGGGTTAGTTCACCCAGAAATTAAAATTCTGTCATTAATTACTCACCCTCATGTCGTTTCAAACCCGTAAGACCTTCGTTCATCTTCTGAACACAAATTTAGATATTTTTGATGGAATATGAGAGCTGTCTGACCCTGCATAGACAGCATCGCAACTGAAATGTTCCAAAGTCCAGAAACGTAGCAAGGAGATCTGTGAATTAATCCATGTGACATCAGTGGTTCATCCGCAATTATACGAAGCTACAAGAATACTTTTGTGTGCAAAAGAAAAAAAAAATAACGACTTTATTTAACAATTTGTCTCCTCCGCATCACCCTGGTGCCATTTTGGAGAATATCTCCTGGACCTATTGCTGTTCTGTGTCCAACTTTATCTGTATAGATACAGTGTACTCATGTACCCCACATTATATACTATAACATCATTATATTCTGTAAGGCTGCTTTTGAACATTGTGTACTGTGATAAACTATACAAATAAGTTTAAATTGACTTTGAAAAATCAGAGCAATGCAGATGATTTAAAAAATGCGTATATTGGCTGATCATATTGTGCATTTCCACAACTACTAATGTTTTCTAGTGGATGACAATGTACAAAATGCAGAATTTGCATAAAGGCCCTTCCATCAACAGCTTCAGTAGCTGCATGCACCAAATTTTTTTGCCGCTCCCCAGGATGCCTAAAGTATGTGTGGTTCACTCAGTTCTCGGCATGTAGTTTTGTTTGCTGCTTTTAAGAGTATTGTTAAAGAAGTCACTCAGGAGTGTCTGATCTGGATTGAAACAAAGGGGTGTGGTGTTTTACTTTCTATTATTTGAGGTGTGGACTGGCTGATGTCTCTCACTCACAATCTAGTGTAAAGAATTTATAACATACTTGAAAAAGTGAACCCTCATTTCTAAGCATACATAGACAGAGGTTGTTGTCTTCTTGTGACATTTCCTCCATGTTGACCTACTAAATGTTATGTAAGAATCACATTTTGCATGTTTCAAGGAAGAACAGTGTTGATCCTGTAGCTGATTTGTTTGTTTAGTTGATTAGTTATTAAATTTACAGCATAGTATCTTTTGTAACTAAATGAATGTTTAGCACTCCCACTCAAAATATCCTGTCCATCCTTTATGCCTTTTTCCAGTCGGAGCTGGTGGAGACTTCAAGCATTCGAGAGGAAGTCGTGGACCTGAGAGAAATAAAGAATGGTCTTTCTGAGATTAAGACAGAGGTTATCGATGTGGAACCGATCGCCAAGATGGACAACCGTTTCTTTGGCGAGCTTCTTGCCGAGGTTTACCGCAAGAACTCAGATATTCACACCTGCATCTCTGAGCATGTGGCCAAGATTCGCGGAAGGTGAGGTGCTTCTCTTTATTTATTTTTAACGATCTAGCACATCCTTAAGAATCGTAATGTAATAATATATTATTGCATATTATTGCATCATTAAATTACAATTTAGATGTAGTTGTGCTATGCAAATTGCATGTTCCATTCTTAACTAATTTCTCTGTATGTTCTAATGGTAAATTCAAGTTGAAGATTTGCATACAGGTAACACTTACCAACCATTAACCCTGTCAATCTAAATCATTGAAGACTTGACACATATTGAGAAAACCAATTACAGGCCATTATCTAAAAGGAAATCTCATCTTTTTACTTAATCTGCAGTCACTTTCACAAATGAATTATTAGAGTGTTCAAAAACCTGAAACCTCTACACCTTGTCCAAATTTGTCCAGACTTGCAATGCTTAACCCTGCGATTAATGGCAAGTTAAGAAGTTCTGTACTTTACACGTTGGAAATGATTGTGAGAACAGCAACACCTCTGGACGCCTCTGCTTTAAGGCTCTTTTTGTTTTGTTTTTGACTCATTCAAATTGTTCTTTGTCTCTGCAGGAAACACCTTCTGGACCCCACCATTGACTACAAGGTAGGGAGTGGCAAATTGTTCAGTTCCTATGGATTTCAGTTTGTTAATTCTAAACCTTAATGTTATCATGAGCAATGAAATTGAGTCATTAATATCACTTTTGCATATTTTGAAATTTGCTAAAAAAAAAAAAAGAGAGAAATGTTTTTCATGGAGAGTAACTTCAGTGCACCTTCACTATAAGGAAAATGTTTTTAAATTTCATTGATTTCATTTTCATATTTTTGTTGGAACATAAAGTAAACACATATCAAGTTTTAGACAAATAGAATTGTCCTGATATCATAATAAAGAAAGAATAATAATTTAAATGTAATTTTTGAAAAGAAAAGCTTAAGTAGTATGCAGTGCATAAACTTTTTTTTTACCTAGTATATTATTTTTTACTTTTTACACTGAAGTTGATAAACACATATATCTGTCTGTGTGTGTGTGTGTGTGTGTGTGTGTGTGTGTGTGTGTGTGTGTAGGTGGAAAAAGAAGAAATAGAGAGTGTCATTCCTGAAGGAGTGTCCGAACTGACTAAGCAGCAAATCCGCTACCTGCTGCAGGTGAGAGCTTATAGACACATTATGAATGTCTGCCTTGCCCACTTCCACTCAGCCCCACCCACCTCTCAGTACACCCCACCCTCAGATGCCTCTCCTGACAGCAGTAGATCATTTGTTTATGAGCCTGTCCCAGGAACATGTTCCTCCGCACAATGGAGTCTCACAGTCATTCTGTTTATTTCACATGGGAGTACAATAAAAATAGACACCCACAGATAGTTTTTTAAAAGTTGTTTAACATTATAGATGTGTGACACATTCAACTTTGAGTTCGATTAGATTAATTGCTGTCAATTGTTTTATGTGTTTGTTTGTTTTTGAATGACCCCTAAGTTCAGTAAAGAGCTTAAAAACTTTCTCTTCTTTCTTTCATGTAGACTCGTATGACGGCTGATAAGTCCATGCGTCTGTTGATGGCCACATTCAGCAGTCTGCGAGAGGAGCTAGTGCATATGCAGGATGATCTGAGGGTGAGTACAATCATTCTACCACTAAACCAACCAACAGCCTCCTGTCCTGTAAAAACAGTTCCCATTTTCCACTGTATGGTGATGAAGTATATCAGGTTCTGCCCCTTGGGCGTGCATTTGTTGCACAACCCAGCTTTCAGCTGACCTTGTCTTTTTCAAGGTGTGATGCATGTATAAACAGATTCAAGGCTATGATGTAACTGCTACACAACAGCCCTTCAATATTACGTTAGCTTCATTTTGTTGCATATAAAACTATTTTTATCAAAGTATTTATACATATACTCTTATACATGGGAAATTACAAGACTTCATATGTCAACTATAGTAATATGCATATTGTTTTTGCAAGTACAAATTCAGATTATTGTGGAATGTCACAAGTATATCACAAAAATCCAACCTGCTTTGTTGGTACAGCAAGGGGTAACTTTTCCAAAGCTTTAATTTCCTGTTTGACTGAATCTTCCGTTCAGTTAAACAAAAACCATCATTGGGTCACCGCAAATACATGCACATCTTTTCAGTCAGTAAGCCAACATGGTGTGATCAACAGCTACTGAAGACTACAGCAACTACATCAGTGTCTGTGCTGCCTTTAACTTAAGTATGGAAAGCGTTTCTCCCTTTTGAAAACCCAAAAGCCTATTTTTATTAAACTAACCATGCAGAGTTACATGGTTGGTTGTATTTGGATTTATTGTGTGTGTTTTATTTTGCAGCGTCTGGAGAGCGAGAAGGAGGAGCTGGAGAGAGATCTGAGCTTCAAGGCAGATCAGGCTCTGCAATATGACCGACTACTGGAGACCGTTCGTGAGCACAACAGACAACTGCAGGTAGGGGGCGCCACCACAAAACTTCCCTTAAAGGGATACTACACCCCAAAATGAAAATTTTGTCATTAATAACTTACCCACATGTCATTCCAAACCTGTAAAAGCTTTGTTCATCTTCAGAACACAATTTAATATATTTTGAATGAAAACTGGGAGGCTTTGTGACTGTCCCATAGACTGCCAAGTAAAATACACTGTCAAGGTCCAGAAAAGCATCATCAGAATAGTCCATCTGCCATCAGTGATTCAACAGCAACGTTATGAAGCGACAACAATACTTTTCGTATGCGATTAAAACAAAAATAATGACTTTATTCAACAATTTGTCTCCTCTGTCACTCCACATCAGCGTAGCGCCATTTTAGAGAATCTGAGCAGTACGCAGGCAGCGTACACTCTTCTGTGTCAGCCACGCCACAGGGATACTTTTTCTATTTATATGTACTCTTTGATTTGAAAGAAAACAGCGCAGCTGACACAAAAGAGCGTAAGCTGCCTGTGTACTGCTGATGTGGAGTGACACAGAGGAGACAAATTGTTGAATAAAGTTGTTATTTTTGTTTTATTCAAGTATAAAAAGTTTTGTTGTTGCTTCATAACGTTACGGTTGAACCACTGATGACAGATGGACTATTCTGACGATGCTTTTCATACTTTTCTGGACCTTGACAGTGTATTTTACTTGGCAGTCTATGGGAGAGTAAAAAAACCTCCCAGTTTTCATCCAAAATATATTAAATTGTGTTCCGAAGATGAATGAAGCTTTTACAGGTTTGGAACGAAGTGGGGGTAAGTGATTAATGACAAAATTTTCATTTTGGGGTGTAGTATCCCTTTAATCACCCTTCATCGCTTCTGCAAAAAATCCAACATCAATAACACTCATATAATCATGACATTATATCATAAATCTCTCAGGCTGCTGTGAAGGAAAGTAATAATGCTCAGCGTATTCTAGAAAGTCAGCTACTGACTATGCAGAGCAATGACCCCAGCAAAGACTTCCACATTAAAGAATTGGAGGGCAGCAAAAGAGCCTTGGAGCAGGAAAACGAGCTTCTCAGGAAGAAGGTAGGCAAAATAAACTCAGTTTTTACGATTTAATCTGTCTTTTAATTGCATGTGTTCAGTAAGTGACCAAAATGAATCATTTCTGCGAATGCAAATATTAACGTTGAAAAAAATACACACTTGCAGCATAATACATTTTTACAACTTTTTATTATTTAAATACTACTTATTACAGAAACTTGTTGTGAACATGTAAATTTAAGCCTACGTGTTGTTACATGAACAGTTATAAAAAAAATAAAAATTTGTTATGCATGACACAACTTACAAGAACAGCTCTCAGTTCATTTCCAGAAAGCTGGATGGTTCATTGAGTCACATCCATCACCGCTCTGTTGGCCTGTTTTACTAAACTTTTCATTAAAAGAACTGACACAGAGTCAGTCGTTCATAAAGCTGACTACACTGGTCACACTGCATGTCTGTGTGTGGTGAAGTGTGCAACAAAGGCAACTCAGATGGTTCATGGACATTTAAACTCAGCACATTCCATTCACACTGTAAACTCACAGCTCAGAAACAACTTTGTGATGTTATAATTTTATGTTTCAGTGTTTATTGTTGTCAAATACAGCGATAATTAGCAGTCTTGTATCTTGTGTAAATTCTAAGTTCTTATTTTTGTCTTCCCTCGTTGTCTTCCTTTTAATGTTTTGTGTGGATTTATGGGTATCTGTTCCACAGTTGGCAGGGCAGTGCAGTAGTTCCACTGTCCAAATCAAAACACAGGAGCTGTCCAGAGAGTATGAACAGATGCTGAAAGATCTACGAGAGGAGAAGGACAGAGAACTCAACAACCTGCGGGTAAATAAATAATACGTAAATAAGGAGAGAAAAAAACACCTATTGTCACTTTTAGCTAAAACCCACTTAACAGCTTCAAGTTGCTTATCAATTTTATAAAATGACGTCAAGACCAATATGATAACAACTCAAATGTAAACTGACTCAAATATAGTTCAAATTGTAATGTGTAGGTTAAACAATTTAAAACTACACTACCGTCACCACCCTTTTAAATTGCGTCTTGTTTTCCAATGTTCTTAGCAATGCATATTACTAATCAAAAATTAGGTTTTGATATATTTACGGTAGGAAATATCTTCATGGAACATGATCTTTATTTAATATCCTAATGATTTTTGGCATTAAAAGAAAAATCGATAATTTTGACCCATACAATGTATTTTTCGGCCTTTGCTACAAATATACCCGTGCTAAAAGGTCAAAATATGCTGATTTTGCTCAAGAAACATTTCTTATTATTAAATAAATAATAACAGTTGTGCTCAAACTGAAAACCAAACTTGTGAACGGATTTCTTTGAGAATTGAAACGTTTAAAAAACATCAAAAAAAAAAATAGAACTTGTTTAACTGAAACTAAAAGTCTCTACTATCAATTATAATCAATCCAATTCATACAAAACTAATAAATTACTAAAAATAAATTAAAATAAATAAAAAATCAAACTGAAACCAAACTTGTGAACGGTAGTCTATGGCCAATACATAAAAATTAAATTCTATATTACATTCAATACATATAGCATATACTTATTTACTCTTTTCTAGACTCAACTTGTAAAGATCCAGACCGAGCGCACCATTATACAGACCTCTGACAGCGGTTTGGAGATGCGCATCTCTGAGCTTCTGTCCAAACTAGAGCAGCGTGAAAGTGTCATCAAACACCAGGAGGAGGTACGTCAACTCTATTCTACAGACATAAGATGCTTTGTCAGTGCTGTTTTTAACAAGCACACAATTCAGTTGTCATCAGTTCTGCCATGTGATGCGTCTTGAGTGACATTTGCCCAATGTTTCATTGAGTTATGGCCATGATCAGTAACCAAAATGTGACAGCTTGGAAGCCTGCTAGAAAAACATTAAGCTCAATGTGTTGAGTCGTTGGCTTTTCTGAACCTTTAATTTCTGTCATGCTATGTAACATATGCTGTCTGTCATTCTGGAAATGCCTCAGCAACAAATTTATTTTTTTTTTTTTTTTTTTTTTTCATTTAAACCCTGACTTTTAATTTATGGAGCAACAGGATTACAGTTAATCAAGGTTTACTGTAAAACCTGGGAACAAGGAAAAAATAGATTTTTTTTTTAAACCAGGTTTAAAGTTTTGTGCAGCTAAATTAGTAAATAAACCTAGATTTAACTGAGGTTAAAGATTAATTCAGTCATTTGTTATGTACAATATTTATGTAATTTTTCATTGTAAAAAATTATTTTTAATAATATTATTTAAGCAGACCATACTGACATGTTTAAGGAAAACAACATGAAGTCTGTTTCTGAACAAGTCACAAATGAGGACACAGTTCTCATTATAAGGAGCGGCAATTGGCATCATAGTTCACATTCTTTTGCTTTTTTCAGTCTCTGTATTACCTCAGCCTCATTACTTTTGAGGAATGTGAATTCATTGTACAATTTGAACAGATACCTCTCTACTGGAGTACTTCATTCTGACCTTTGACCTTCCATTTTCAGGAAATCAGGCGACTCAAACAGCAGAAGGTCGACTCCAACTCCAGCAGTACAACGAGGACTGTTGTTACCAAGAGGTGTGTGTGTGTGTGTTTATTGCATATAAGAACCATGTGGAAACTAAACTGCAATTCAGTCCTAATCATCATTGTGAACTTTTTCTTATCATGAACAGATACATGAACCAGTACCCTATTCTGGGTCTGCTGAGTGACGAGTACCAGTACACACCACCCATTAAAGAGGACAGGACTGTCGTCATCGAGAGTACGGGGGTCAGCACGCGAGTCATCTAGACTGTAAGACTTTAAATTGTTACGAAAGGGACACATTTCTTTAGGTGCAGGATAGAAATGACTTTTTTGATGTTTTAAAATAAAAGCTTTAAGAAGAGGAGGGCATTTACATTTACAGTCTTAAAGGTACTGTAACTCAAAACTAATATTAAAAAAACTTTACAAAATCATACTGACCTCTACATTTTTTATACTGTAGTGTGTAATAATCAGTGACATTGGGCTACAGTTTTCAGTTCTCAGTGGTACATGTATATTTCATGAAAAAGAAACCAAATTGTATGAAGAAACTGTAGTTGCACTGGAAGTTTCACATGATTTCCATCATTTCACACCTTGTCCAAAGCATTTATCTTAAGCATGTGTTTGTCAGGGAACAGAACACTGAAGTACACTGTTCAGTAGTTAATAATAGATCACTCCCTGGAGTAGAGGGCCCATGCTAAATTCTACTTGAGCTGTCATTCTGAGCCCAACTTATGATGTCATTGAACTGGTCACGAACTCGTTTTTGCTAGTGACCTCATTATTTTGCACACAATAAAGGACGAAAAAACAAACTGATGCAATATAGCAGAATGCATATTTAATCACATTGCTGCTTAAACAAAGAATTGTCTTGCCATAAGCACAACAAAGACCACTGAAAACAGAGGTGCTGTGATCTTGCACTAGTTTTAAACGTTAACTGCAACATGTGCTGTAAGTTTCACCAGTACTGCTGTACAGCCCAGTGAATGTTTCCATTGACACCGGCAGTGCCAGAATGTCTTTAGAAAATGTGTTGAGCTGACAAATTTCAGAATGGATGAACTAATTTTTCAAAGTCTCATTGCTGGGCGTACTTTCTGGGAAGGCAGCCAGCGCGTCTGTATCCACTGAGTTTCCACATATTTGCATCAGAATGAGGACAGACTGGGCTGGAATTCAAGGTTTACTACAAAGAAAGTTTGCCAGCAACATTTTATCATTCATACTACTATACAAAACAAATCATGAAATCTGACAAGCATTCTCGAGCTATAATAAACGCTGACGGCTAGAATAAGTCCCAGAATTAGATAAGATAGTTATCAGTTGGCCAGTGAATAAGAATAAGTTGTCTAGTGAATTCCTCCCATCCATAAAGAACTCTTTCTTTCTGACAGGAATGAACAGGAAGAAGATTTAGAGGCCTCCCCGTGTTCCCCGTCCAAATCTCATTTCCTCCCTTTCTCCCTGCATGCTGCCCTCTTCCCAGTGGCTTCTATTGGTGATGGTGGCGCTGACCTTTTAGTTTCCATGCTTTGGAATTGGATAATGCCGTATAAAGTAAGAACTAAAACGGCGTTTAATTTATTATAATACCTTGTGACTACTGATAGTTATTTTTATATTTTGAGTCATCTCCTCATATGATGCACCACATCCTTTAGTAGCCTCCTATCAGCACTACTGTAAACATTTAAATATTTGGAGAGAAATAATTTGCTAGTATCATATACCTTGACTGGAATAAAAGTTGAGCATTGTCAGTAATGTAAAAGGTGATTGCTGATTTTCTTATTCAATTGGGTATATTCATTATGCAAATTTTATTCGGTTTAGTCGGCCGATGCACGTTTTTGAATGGCCCATGCAGATATCCAGAGAGCAGGATGATACACTACAGTATATAGAAATTTTCTATTTCAACATTTTCTGATGTTTCTGAAAGTCTCACCAAGGATGCATTTATTTGATCATACAGTAAAAACTGAAAAATTGTGAAATATTATTATGATTTAAAATATGTTTTCTATTTTAATATATTATAAAATGTAATTTATATGTGATATTTTTCAGCATCATTACTCCAGTCTTCTGATTTGTTTCTCAATAAACATTTCTTATCATCATCAATGCTGAAAAAAGTTGTGCTGCAAAACCTTTTAACTGTTTTTGACAAATTTTAATAAATAAAAAGATTAAAAGAACAGCATTTATTTGAAATATACATTTTTGTAACAGTTTTACTGTCACTTTTGATCAATTTAATGCATCTTTGCTGAATAAATGTATTCATATAAAATAATAATAATCATAAAAAGAACTGATCCCAAACTTTTAAACAGTAGTGCATACATAAACTGTAGAAAATTTTAAAACAGGAAATCAGATTATCTGTTTACGAAGCTGTCAGATGTTGTAACTGACACAAGGAGGCGCTAACACAGTAATAACACAGTCTTATTTATTGGTTTGGCTAATACTTTGGTAGACCACTAATATGTAATGAAAGCTGGTGAGGGGTTTTACTGCTTTTAAGTGGTTGATAGCACATGGGGTAACAGTGATTGCTGTAAGCTATCTATAAATTCTCACAGCTATACTGTATGGAAAACAATATCTGTCAAATGGTCAATTTTGTCCTATATCTAAATATTGGTTAGAAGACATTTTTTAAACAAAAGGAACAAACAGAAATACTCTGCTCAGTAGACACTGGCAGCTATAGGGCCTCCATAAACATTTCTGTTTTTATAGTAACAGGTACATTGAATGTTTCTGCAATATCTGCATGAATCAAGTGGTTTTTCCACTATATTATTCTTCATAAGACTCTGATACTTGCTGTGTTTGAGTGTGGAGTTTTCTAGGTTTACTTTTATTTCTGTTCAATTGTTAGTGGTGTGCAAGACTTGAGAGTGGTTTGTGATGTCATCAAGCGGTAGATTGTAGCATCACAGGTAGCTTGGATATCTAGACATTTTTTAAATATCTTGATGTGACTAAAGAAATTCTTCTCTTAGAACTCTATAACAATGCTGTGTTCAAAGAAAATGATGTTTGATGTGTGATATCCTGACTAAATGCATCTTATCTACTGAAATGTTGGGGTGCCCCTTTACATTCTTCAACTTTACAATGAAAGTGTTCCATCTGCAGCATTTATCTCTTTTGTGGATGTAACTTTACTTCTTGTAACTGTTTGAGCTTGAAATAAAGAATTTTTTTGACCTCTTGACATCTGAGGGTGTTTATTTAGAATTCCAAAGTACTCTGCTTTGTTTCCTAATTATATTTCTGGATTGGAGTTTTGTTTTGGAGTTTTTTTCACATTGCAATAATAGTTCATTTTTTTATAGAATTAGTGTTATTTTAGTATTATTTTTATACTATTTTATCTTTTAATATTTCGAATTTGATTAGATTTTTATATTTTGTTTTTACTTTCATTTTACTTATGTTCATTTTTTGTCTAAATAGTTTTGATTAATTCTATTAAATTAGCTTAAATAAGAGTTTTTCTATATTTTATTTTATTTCAGTTCATCCAGTTTCAAGTAACGAAAAGTTAACGAGAATATCCTTGGAATGAACTGCAAAAAGTAAAGCTAGAGTCAAGAAATAGCTAGTCTAGTCACCAGAGGGCGCTAAACATTAAATTTTCCTTTCTATCATTGGACAGCGATTAAACTTCCCCTCCATCTGCACAATGAGGTCATTATATCTGAAAGGGCTTGACTACCATTTTGTTTCATTCATATCATAAAATGGAGTAAATAAAAGTATTTTCTTTTAAATGCCACTTACGATAATCCTGAAAGTTAATTTCAAAATGCAAACAACGTAATTTATCAAATATAATAATGTCACCAGAGGTCTATTAAATAAAACGTATATAAGTGCGCTGAAAGACACAGTTTGTTTGCACCATACTGCACCATTTACAAAGATGAGATCCAGTAACTGATAACGATGACATAATCAGAGATCAAATCTAATTGGATTTTCAGCTCAAATTTGGAAGAACCTCTTCAAAAAATCAGCCCACACCCATCAGCGAGGCACTAAACACCACCAGTGCCTACTGTCCCACAACACCTACAAAGACTTTAAGAACAGACATCAGCCCAGACTAATGACATTTCCCCCTTCACTCGTTTGCCAGCTTTCTCTCTCTCAAGCGCTCTCTCTTTCTCTGGATGATCCCACGGCCCCGCTGTGCTGTACAGTGTAGTGGGAGAGCAGGGGCAGTAATGCAAAGGCATTGATTATGGCTGATAATTCAGAGCTTTGATGTGGATAATGCAGCCCATCTCTTCCTGCACTGGCCGTGCACTCCCAGCCCCTGGGGCCACAGAGGATATTGGGTTTACAGACACTGCTCAGTCTCTCTCTCTCTCTGTATCACTCAGTCCATCTATCATGTGCACTATTATATGTGCTTTTGACTTTGGCAAGATGCAGTATTTTATTCTACAGCATTGTATTATAATACTGTATTTTATTAACCATTAAGCTGATTATTTAAGAGGAAAGATTGAGGTTTTTCTGTCTTGCTTTATGTTTGTATGTGTGTGTTCAGGTAGACCTTACTTTAAAGGCAAAATTGTTCCCACAAAGATGGCAATATCCAAAATCCTTATCCTAGTAGGAAAATTTTTTGGTCCTCATGAGGAAAAATCTTTTTTTTTTTTTTTTTTTTTTTTTTTTTTTTTTTTTCTTTTTTTGTAATGTAAAATGTAGAACATTTTCTGTAATGGGTAGGTTTAGGGGCAGGGTTAGGGTAAGGGGATAGAAAATACAGTTTGCACAGTATAAAAACCATTACATCTATGGAATATACTG